>NC_079147.1:254003972-254034234 GCF_945859685.1 Eupeodes corollae
TTAAAGTGATGTAAATATTTAAAAACGTTCTTGAAATATTCGTAGAAATATAAATTAAAATCAGTAAAGGAAATTCTGAACTAAGACTTTATTTCAATAGAAAACATTAAATTTCTATTAATTTAATCTTCATTTAAATTTAATTTCCCATTTTAAATGAAGAATGTATCTAAAAACTTAATTTTTAGTACGTACTTTTATTTAAATAGGCTTCAATAATTTTCAAAAATGTAAAACTTATAAATTCACAAATTGAAATACCTTAAAAATAAGTAGAAAACAATATATTTAAATAAAGAAACATACAAACATTAATTTAAAAACAAAGTTGAATGCACGACTGGGTCATACAAACTTGCTTATGTATCCAAAGAGTATGTCTAAAGATATTTCCTGTATTTTAAGGTTTTAAAAAAGTACCTGATTTCCCAAAAAACAGTAGTTTTTCAATTTTTTCGTTTGAAAATAGGAAGAGCGTTTTTTAATTCAGTTTATACATGGTGCTGTACATTCTCAAAGTTTAGTTGAAAAATATTTTTAGAACCTAGTATATGTTTTACGTATACTCTTCGCAAAAAAATGATGACCCGTTTTCATATATATATATATATTTCAAAAAAAAAAAGGTGAACATAAATGTATTTAATAATTATAAATAATTTAAAACAAAGAAAAAAAATCTAGCGCGAATCTGCGGAAGATGTTAACTTTCAAGTTTGAACTTAATCGACCTTATGGTTTGAGCTGTGGCAGTGTAGACAGACAGAAAAATACATGGTAATTCATTTGGCAGTTTCAAAAATATACGTAAATAAAACACATACAGAATATTTTTTTTATGATATTTCCTTTTTATTATAAAGTTTAAACGTTAACATTATATGTGAAACACTTCATCATTTAACTGATCACCACGCAAATTGTTGGCAATATCGATGCTTGCGGCCAGTGTAGCATATATGGCACCGTGTTTTTGAAACCACATATTATCCATGTCGTATTCTTTAATAGCTGGCGAAAAACAGTCGGTTTCGGTTATCATATGACCATAACGCTGTGAATAAACGCTGAAAGTCGAGTCGTTCCATCGCCCTTTTTCGTTTTCGAAGAAGTAAGGTCTAATCACACCTTCGGAGCAAAGATTGCATCAAACAGTGACGTTTTGTGGATGTAATGGCCTCTGTTCAATTACTTGAGGATTCTCAGAACCCCAAATACTTACGGTCCTTATTCCTGAGAACGACGAGGAATTGACATGCACAGGCCCTACAATATCTGTAACCAATCCATTTTCTTAAAATTTCTTTACAATTTTGCCAATTGCTTGAGTCGTCGGACGAATTTCTTAACCATAATCTCCTCTTAGAGCATGATATGTGGCTGTGGCCGAATCACAATTTTTTAGTAGGTTTTAACAATTTGTGTGAGTTTTGCGATCGCTAAGCGATCGATTTTCGAAAATGTCAGACTTAGTTTGATAGATGTCGAATTCCAGCCTTATACTTTTATTTGAGCAAAATGGATAACCCGTTATATTCAAATTTTTAAATTACAGTGAAGCACCTTCTCGTCATATGCAATAATGGAACTGGTGGACAAATGTGAGCTATTGACACCAGTTAAAAACCTTATGCATTTCTTAAGCAAAATAGAATATTACAGATGTAGAACTCAGTGTTGACAAAAACTAAATTTTTTCGACTACTCATCGATTTATGGGATTAGGCGTTCATCAAATGACAATACACTAGATTTAGATTTTTAAAATTCAGGTAAACAGAAAAACTCAATTCCAATCTTAAAATATCCTTGATATCAACTCTTGAACCATCAAAACCTTGGTTTTCATCGAATGAAGCTCATTTTCAGCTCGGTAATTAAAATTAAAACTAAAACTAAAACTAAAACTAAAACTAAAACTAAAACTAAAACTAAAACTAAAACTAAAACTAAAACTAAAACTAAAACTAAAACTAAAACTAAAACTAAAACTAAAACTAAAACTAAAACTAAAACTAAAACTAAAACTAAAACTAAAACTAAAACTAAAACTAAAACTAAAACTAAAACTAAAACTAAAACTAAAACTAAAACTAAAACTAAAACTAAAACTAAAACTAAAACTAAAACTAAAACTAAAACTAAAACTAAAACTAAAACTAAAACTAAAACTAAAACTAAAACTAAAACTAAAACTAAAACTAAAACTAAAACTAAAACTAAAACTAAAACTTAACTAAAATTAAACACGTAGCATATTTCCATCTTTAACTTGTTGTTATGTTTAGTTTGACCTTATTTACTCGAAAACTAGAACGTTGTAACTATTTATTACGGGAATATCAAGCTCTGAGTAGTAAATCAAAATTTTTCAAAACTTATGAACCGATTTCAATCATTTTTTTTTAACGAACTCTTATATTGCTCTTACAATATTTATTGATCAAAAGTGTAATTTTTTGTTTGGATTTTTAAAAAATATTCCAAATTCTATATCTCAAAAACAGTTCAACATTTTTTTACGAAATTCAAATGAAGAGTGTCTATTTCCAATAACTAAACAATTTGAATCTTCAAATAGTTATTTTTTTTTATTTTTTAAATGGTATTAAATAATGTAACCCCCTCTCAAAAATAAACTGAACGTATGACTCCATGTGTGCGCTGAAAAATTGTAGGAAAGAAGGAATATGACAGGATTGTAGTAAGTAACTTCTACCTACCAATAACATTTATTCATTATAATCAAGTCTTTATCTATGTATCTGCATAAGGCTGAGCACACCATTGAACTATTCTTTATTCGTTTTAGACACCTAACTAACTACACAAGCAACAGGCGATCGCTTTACAATTTAAACAAACATGTTCTGCCTCTTTCTTATTTTCAGATAATTTATTTTTCCATCTTGGTTCTCCTAATACGAAATTAAATTAAAGTTTTCCAAAGGAAAAAACTTTGAACGAACTACGAGTAGTAGCTAAATGCAAAAACAATTGTTTTCGTTAACTATTCTTACAAGTATTTTTCATTTCTGGGATAAGTTGTGTCTTGGGATGAAACTAGCTTACCGACAAAAAATGGTGTGTATTCGATAAGTTCACTCCAATTTCGAGTATTTCATATTTTAATTATAATAAAAAGTTTTGTTTTTTCAACAAATTATAAATTAAAATTCAATAAAATACAATTCGCATAGTTTACGAAAAATTCTATTTGTTTTGTTTCAAATGTAAAAAGTTCCTTATGAGAGCTGAAACAAGGAACATGCTTACGAAATATATTTATGATGTTGATTCGTCCAGACTTAATTTCTATTCAATCACTAAACAACTGCATAACACAAATATTTTCAAGAAAAAACCGAAAACTGTTTTATCTTTGAAGACAAACTTATTTTTATATTTTTAAATCTTATATAGGTACTTTTTTAAACGGACTCTTTACATAAAGGATCGTGCGATCTAGTCATGCATTTTACGTATTTTTATTTATGTCAAAGTCTTATGCAAATACTCTATAATAACTTAAAAAACTTAATATTGAATTTGTGAAGTTATCAAGGACGTCAAAATAACATCTTTAAATTTGTAAAATTTTTGTCTAAAATTTAAAAATATCCCAATTTTTAAAGCGAACAAATCTTGAGTTTGCATTTGTTTTTTAAAATGCAACTTATTATTGTTTTTTATTAGGCAACGGCCTAGCTACTGATAAAGCTTCGGTTCCCAGATGGAGAAGTTTCGGGTATTCGTTGTTCTTTCTCTTCTGTCCTTCTGTCTTGTATTAATTTTTTGTATTGTTATCACCTTACATAATCTAGTCGCTCAAGGTGCTGTGTTGAGTAGAATGTAATGTAAATGTTTTTTGTATTGCCCTTGGAGTGATGGTTAATGCTAAAAATTTTCACGTCAGAGATCTTGGGTTGAATCCGTTCCTGTGCCATTTAAAGTTTTTATTTTTGCACGGATACTGCCTCTTGCTAGGAACTGACAAATCCTCCAAGAGTGATTCTTGTCATGAAAAGTGCTTTCCCAAACTAGCCGTTCTGATTCAGCTTAAAGTTGTAGTTCCCCTCCAACTCTTAAATGACTCGCCCACAGGAATGGTTAAGAGTTGTAAGCCACTAGACCCTTTTTCTCTACTAGCTGTAGTTTCGGCTAATTTATTTATTTTATAATTATTGTCTTACTTAAATTTGTATTTGATTTTCTTGTGATTTTTCGAACTCCCATATTATTTTTCTGGGAAACGTTATTTACTCATTTTTATATACTGCAAACTATTTAGTTCAAAGCATATTTTTGCATTTAAGACTTAACATTCCTGTTTTTAACTATGTTTGGTACCTTTACTCCAAAAACTGATAAAAAACCAAAAAAAAAATCATGTTCAGTGTCTGCTACTTTTGTTTTCGTCCGAAATTTGACAATTTTTCTTGATAAATTACCCGTTCACCTAGATAAATATATCGACGCTGAAGATGATTTATGAAAACAAATAAGAGTCAATATGCGATTGCTTTAAATTTGGATCAGAGAACGAACGTCGTCTTATAGAAACTAGCACCAATAATACTGTCAAATTTGGAAAGTCCCTGTTGGAATTTCATTTACATAACATTAGAGGTGGCATCCCATATAAAATTTTTGAAAATTAAATCAAATAAAGAATATTTAAAAAACACACATTCAATTTTTCACTTACAAAACCCATTTGTCTATTTGTATTCCACTAACATTAAGTACAAAAGAACATTTTGTACTATAATACAAACATAATATGCTACGATTTCAGAATTTAAAAGTTTTAAAAAACTTTCTTTTTCTATGTACACAAATTTGATATTGTTTGTTTAATTGAAGAGTTAAGTCTGAGCACGTACCAGTATCAGTCCGGAATGTTCTGCAAAAAAAAAGGAAAAACGAAAAACGTCGTGAACGTATTAGAAAACCTATAAAAATTACTTTTAGCAAACGAACCCTCGTCAAAATATATATCAATTCCCGATTATAAGCAATAAGCCGGAGAAAAAAAGAAGAAAAACTTCCAAAAACCGGTAAAAATGCTTTGATACTGTCAAGACTTAAATACCTTATAAAGTAAATGTAGGTCTCTTTTTTTCTAAAATCAATTTCATGGTTTAAGAACCAACTGTCCAGTCAACTTTGAAACTGTCGAGTTTTCATTCTTATGTTCTGTTTGTTGTTGTTTTTGGGGTTTTTCCTGGGGAGATAAGTTTTTCTAGATGGTTAGTCCCCATTACAAAAAATGTTCCCTTCTAACGACGAACTACCTTCGATTTGTTATTATTCGTTTATTTTCTTACTTTGAACAAAAGAATGATATTCATTGCTGATTGAAATTTTCTCACGTAGCACCATTGTGTTCCAATTTATTTTTCTTATTCTCTTATTGCGAAAAAACCAACAAAAAGAAAGGACAAACATTAGAAAAAGCACGAAAAAAAAATAAAGCACACAAAACAAGGGTTTGTTCAATGAACTTCGAAACACACTTTGTTATCTTGATGACAACTACCTACGATAGAACGTGACAGTTTACAACAATTCACATCACCAGAAGAATTTAACTATACATATCACCTTTCCTCCTGCTCGTTTCCCATCGTTCTCACTCTTCTCACTATGTTGTTTGACAGAAGAAACAGGTATTTTATATTCAAAACGTTTTTCTCAATTTCAAGACAGTTTGCCTCAGTTTCATTTTAAATTATTATCTTTCAAAAAGGAGTTTGAAAATTAAGTAAGAAACTTTAACAAGTCTTCTTAGCCTTTTTTTTATTTTTGCTTAAAGCACAATTATTATCGAGCTTGGCCATTTTTTATTCTCTTTAAAAATTTTAAAGAAGGTCAAAACTATGCTCTATAAAATTTGTTTTGATTGGATGGGTGTTGATAGAAAAACTGTTTCATCAAAAACCAACAAATTGACAGCTTAAAATTCTCCATCAGCTCACGTTGTCTGAAAATACAAACAAAAATATAAAATACGGTGTTTTTAAGGCTAGAGCGAAACGCAACAAATTACTATCATTTTCTAAGTTTAAACACATTTAAGTAAAATTAACATATCCCGGAAGTCATAAACGATTTCAGAAATTATTGAATTCAAAGTCAGATAAATCTTACAAACCGAGACAAATTTTAAAATCAATTGAAGAAGTACTTTCAAACAAATTTCACACAGTCCTTATAAGTAAAAATAAATTAGGTGGTGCAGCAGTTCATTGAGAACTAAGGCCTAGTTACTTACAACTCTAAACCATTCCTCGGTGCCATAACTGTTATCAGGGATAGAGGGAAAATACAGTTTTAAGCCGAATCTGAACAACTTATTTGAGAAACCACTTGACAAGAATTACTCTAGAAGGATTTGGCAATTCCTCGCAGGAGGCAGTACACTAACAAAAAAAACTTTAGGCAGGGTTTGAACCCAAGACCTCTGGCATGGTCTTTTTTTTTAATTCTTCTTTATATTCTTAAAACTATCTAACAGCTTGACAAAAATTCATAAGCCTAGCCTAATTAACCATAATAAACAATTAACCTACTGGTCCCATACGGACAATCTTAAAAAAAATACTAATTTCAAATGCCATTGGGCCCTAAGATCTATTAACCTGTAATTAAAAATAGTATTGCACATAAGAAGATTCGGCTGTTCGACATAAGCCGGTACAGCGTCGTAAACACTGCCGCTCAAACAAATTACAAATTTCCTTCACTCTGGGTTTAAGCCGACTGCGCAAAAAGAGACGTTTAGTCAGAGTGAAGTCTCTTTTGGCCTGGTCAGTATTTATATGTCTGTTGAAATATAAATACTGAGCTAACCAGATACCGAGATACTTCACTACACTTTTGCTCGCTAATGGCTGCCCGTGAAAATCAACGATGACCATCTTGCGCCAATTCTTGCACGTATCCCTCGTGGCCCTAGCCAACGGAGTTTGAAACAGAATTGTCTCCGACTTCTGGACATTTATTTTCAGTTTCCAGTCGTCGCAATTTCGCTGAATCTTGTCGAAATCACGCTGCAAGAGAATTCTAATAACCTCAACCTTTCGGGCCGTTCTGTACGCAATTAGATCATCGGCGTACGCAATTGCCTTTGTAAGTCTACCTATCAGATCGCTGGTGTAAATGCTGAAGAGAATCGTTGAATTCACAGCTCCCTGTTGAAGACCATTTTTAATTGGAAAATTGTGGTAGAAGTTACATTGCCACTTTTGACAACAAAGTTTCTACCGTCCAACATATCATAAATTATATGCAACAATGGCTTGCTTATGCCAAGCCTGCTTAGTTTTAGGTAAAGACCCTCTAACCACACGGTGTCAAATCAAAGAGAACAGCAATTGTGCACCAGAGAACAGTAAATTTTTTCCGTTGGATATCAGAAACGAGTTTAGACGCAGCATGAATTGTGTCATGACCCGCCTTGAACCCGAACTGTTTATCCGGAATTATTTTGTTGTCCGCAGCCCTTTTAGTCAGAGCCCTATTAATGATCTTTTCGAAAACTTTGCTGATGCTCGGAAGAAGACTTATCGACAGAAAATTTGACGAGTTGGAGTTGTCCTTTCCCGCATTCAGTGCATTATTGAAGAGTGTGGTGTAAATGTCAATTGCCTCCATCGGTAAATGTCTAAGTACAACGTTGGATATACCATCGACGCCTGCTGACTTTTTGTTTTTTTATTGAATTGAAGATGAGCTGAAAGTGAACCTTCGTCACTAACAAGGGACTTGGTCCCGTTTGCTCGGCAATTATGGCATTACCCACGGAGTCGTCATTGAACCGCATAACACCGCGGTTCCTAGATCGCCATTGTGTGATATCATTACGGAAGTAAAAGTGATTACGAAGGGCTCTGTTTTCCAGGTCGAGGTTGGGGCAAATGCTAACATACACTTGCTGGAAAGCAGCTCCCACCGCTCCCACTTTTTCCTTCTGATCTTCAATTATGTAAAAGTCATCGTCAAAGATGGCTTCATCTGGATCTATCTGCGCTGTCCTGAGTACGTCTCTGTTGTCTTCGGTTCTGTGCAGTTTCAGACTCGGAAGGTCATTGGCGTTCTTTTTTCTAAATATCTTGTTGATTTAAGGGAACATACTAGGTTCACTGGAATTAACTGACCGGATCTTAAGGTCCCAGTACTTGTTAATTGATAATCTGTAGTCTTGAGTCTAGTCAGTAAGCCACTCTTGTGCCTTCGCTGTGCGTCAATAGTAGCGTTTCTGTAAGCGTCCATTTGGTCCCGTTCTTTGAACTTTGGTTTTGTCCATTCCATTGTTCGTTTTATTGTTTCGTCGTCCTCGACTGTCTGGAAGCTTTTGAGGGTCATTACCCACTTTGTCTGTAACTGTTATTCTAGTGTCGTCAAGCAAAGGAAAGGAACCACAGTCCAACGCACTAACCATCATGCCGTATGTAGAGTACTAATATGTAAAGTCCTCAAGTTATTTAAAAGTGTCTGTTCGTGATGGAGTAGGAAAAACTTAAGCCAGTTTATTGGCTCATTGTGATACCACATGAATCTTGAGGCTTTCTTTTAAGCTCAACGGAAACAGCTTGAGTCCCATAGGAAACTTGAGAGGCTGATTATGTAAAAAAAAGGTGAAAAACTGTTTCCTGTTCTTCCTTGTCCATACGGCTTCTGCAAATGTCCTTTTAGAATACACCTAGGCATGACATGCTCTCCTATTAGACAGTAATGGCACCGATTATCGAGCTTATGTGCGATCTGCTTAGAGTTAGCAAGCATCTTGATCGCTTTAAATGTAGTGTAGGCCACATGTTTTTTGTGACCTGATACGTGGTGATGGTATTCCACCTTCTTGATAGCATCCTACATTAGTCATAGTTTACATGCAGCGATTATGTTGTTCTTTACCATTCCTGGCGAGTTCATCTGCTACCAGCAAAGGTGAATGTTAAACTGTTGTGCAATCTCCATTTGAGATGATCGACAGTTTTGGACTGTGACAGAGTTCATAGAAAAAGAGTCCATCGATTTGATATTGGCCTGACTATCTGAGATGATACGGATATCAGATGTTGATATCACGTTTTCTTTTAGCCAGGAAAATACTTCTTTTATCGCCAAAAGTTCCTCCTGGAACACGCTACAATGATTGCAAAGGCAACAACCCCTTCTTTTGTTTTTGATCTTTCTGTATAAAAGTTTACTGAGTCGTCTTCCAGGAATGTCCTATCCTCCCAGAAAGATCTGGAAGGTACAGAAATCTGGAAGTTTCTTTCGAATTGCAGTTGGGGGATGGTGGTGTCTTAGAGGTTTTGGAATTGATTATAAATACTTAAGAATTATGGAGTGGCCAATGTTGTCGTTAATCTACTGCAACGAATCTTTGAGTCGAATAGCACAGCATTCATCTTTTTGTTTGCTTAATATACCAAGAGTTGATGAAGTCCTGCGAGCGAAAGCTGAACGTTGAACTTTATTTAGTTTGTCACGGCTTATAGCATTTTCTAAAGCAGTCCACTATGCTGCCTCACCTTACATTAAAATCGTTCTAATTACCGATGTACATAACTGCATAACCAATGCGTGATTTGGGGTTGTATGACTCATTTATTCCAAATAGCGTTTTTGCAAAAAAGAGTGCTACAGTAGATTTTTCGACACTTTCTTGCATATTGTGTTTTCAATTTAGTTTTAAATAAGAAAACCCAGTCCACACGGATTAGCCCAAAGTATTAGTTCGTCAAAGTCCTTAAAATCACAAAAATTCAGTAATTTGTGGGAAGGAATCTGAACAATCACGGGCGTTTTCTACAAACAGTAGTTCACATATAAATATAACACAAACTTATTCATGACTCTCGAAAAATCAAGGCCGACTCTTATAAATCACTGAAGAATAAATTCGGCAAACAACAGAAAAAGTGCCGAATCAAACCAAAGAATATCAAGTTAATTGGACAAATCACAGATGAATTGATGAATGTAACAAAACACCGTCGAATGCATGAAATAACTTTATCACATGATTTAATTTATCAAAAATTGTAAAAATCCGGTAAATCACGTTAGATCCAATTGTTGAATCATGGAAACAAATGGTAAATCACAGATAGATCTGGGATTTGAATCCATAAAATTGTAGAAAAAGCTGACGTAAAAATCCAAAAATTCATAGAAAACTTTTTTAAATATTAATGAAACGAAGCAAAATCAATGCCTACGATTTTTAAAAAATCAACCAAAAACGGTGAAATAATAATGTTTTACTGATTTTTCCACGTATTTTTTGTTTTAACGTATTCTGGGTACTCATAGATTCATTTTTCATATAAAATCAAAAGCCTTTACTACGAATTGAACTTCTCAAAGTGCGAATATATAATTGGAATTACAACAAAGACTCGTGTTTTTTTTCTATAAAATGATATCGGCGTACGTGTTTCTCAAAGAGAACTGAAAAATGCAGCAAATCTATTTTTTTTTTTTGAAAAAGAAAAAAAGCCTGAAATTTTAAATCCGAGTTCAAAAATTTCTCCACACGAAAGTAGTATTCAAACATTTTTCGAGCAGTATTTTGAAAACTTAGCTGTTTTCTAGCAAAAAAAAACATCAAAAAACCCAATAGCCTCAAAGGACTAAAAGCTTTTGACTTTTTGATGATTAATTTCATCAAATCCTCTGATGTACAATGAACATATATGTAAAGAACTCCTTTTGATGATTTCCAACAATTCCAAAGAAATAAAAACAACACACAGAAAACATCCTAGCAAATAGTGAAAACGGTTAGAAATCACAGTGTTTATCTGACAGAGGATTTTGCTCTCACAAAGTCATCAGAAAAGAGAAGTTATCATCACTGTCAAAAATACTGACGTGTCAACGCAATTCGTACAGAAAACGACGCCAACAAAATCCCCAAAAAATAAAAAAAAAACAGAAAGAAAATATTCAATTTTCGGTGATTTATTCAATGCTGCCTGTGAATTTCAATCCCTTTTTCGTTTTAGTATTCGTTTTTGTAAAAAGGATCAGCGGATGTTGGAGTAGTTCTTTTGGTTGGGTGCGGCATGGCAGGCGGCGCGGTGGCGGTACCAACCAACATCAAATGCAAATGTGGAAAAGTTTTGAAAGTTTAAGCGGTGTTTTTTTTCGTGCGTTCGGAATTGAAATTCCGCCAAAAAGACTGGAATATAAATTGAAAAATCATACAAGACTTTGGGATAGAGCCGAGGATATTTGGCTTTTATTCCGCTGCCGCCCCGCCGCCGTTCATAGTATGGAAGATTTGGGACATTTCTATATACATTATACTTTATAGATATCTATACAAAGAGGTATGTGATTTACCTTAGCGGCTTATAAGGGCAAACAATTTGGTAAAAAGCCCATCAAATCCCATTTCCATTCCCATTCTCATAGCTTTGGTTTTTGTTTATTTGATTTTTGTTTTTTATTCTGTTAGTTTTTCAAATTAAAAATTCATAAGAGTTATAGGACATTCTCTAGACATGACATCGAAATAGATTGCAAATATTTTCAATTTCCTCTTATAGTCGATTAATGGAAAGGTATACCATGAGATACACCTAGAGAATCCTAGTGGTGTAGCAACTTCGGGAATATCGTGATATAGACTTACCTATATATTTCAGGATATGCAGATAGGACAACATTCACATACATATGTCCAATGTCCATTCCATATTGGAGTTTTGTACTGTCCTGTGTACAGCGTACATACATTCATATATCCAATCTATTCAAATAAATTAATCAATTCGAGTGCTGGCAAGCTAATTAAAATGTTCATCAGAAACAAGCACATACGATGGACCTAATTGACCAAATAAATTAACGGACATGAGATTGAAACGTGATTTCGTGTCGATTATAATACAGAAGCTATAATGTGTAGTTATAATATTATACATATGTACGAATACCTATTATGTGTAGCTTATAGATAAATTTGCATCACGAAATTCAATAAAAATTCTATTTACTTATATCCTTTTTGTCAATTTAACAATAATAATACTATAATATCAATTGAATGCAATTCAATTTTTCGTGGTTG
The DNA here is from genome assembly GCF_945859685.1 of Eupeodes corollae. Lineage (NCBI taxonomy): Eukaryota > Metazoa > Arthropoda > Insecta > Diptera > Syrphidae > Eupeodes > Eupeodes corollae. Next base: position 254,016,064 of record NC_079147.1, read on the forward strand.
ATGCAAATGGATTCTATTTGTGGGAAACCAAATAGAATTTTAATCTAGATATAGGTAAGCTTACATATACATATATATATCTTATATAAGTAAGTATTTCCATTGTCCATGTGATTCAATTTTGGGTGTACAACGTGGAAGGATTAAAAATCAAAAAATAGAAACAGTTTTGAATTATAAAACGGATTACAACAGTGCGAAAAAAAACTTAACTTTTATTGATTAAAATATAAGGATTTGGTGACACTCTAGTTAATATGACTTCATTTTACTCTGGTTGAATATTAATTCATTTTTCAATACTTTTGCAGTTTATTACTGTTATAAATTTGACATATGGTTCAACTGTATCATCAGATTAAAAAAGGTGTGTCAAAAGTACTATGCTCGAATTCAAAAGAAAAAGTTTAAAAAAATTGTATTGTTTTTGAGTTTTATTCATATTCTTTGATTTTCTTTACTAAATATTTAATAATGTTTAATATTAAATGGCATTTTCTTAGAAAAGCTGCATCTTTTTTTTATAATTTGCAGGCACTCAAGGGGTTATTAGTACCCTTTATATGTTTATATTCAAACAAAGTGTGAGCATTAGGAAAAAAGGGAAGGATTTAAAAGGAGATACCGGTGCACATTAGTCTTAAAGTTCTGAACATCAAAATTGGAGGGAAAAACAGAGTTGGCTAGGGCATTCCACATTCTCGATGTGCGATTTAAGAAAGAATCTCTGTACTTAACAGTACGCCCGAAATTGAGCTCAAGGGTAAACTGATGAGCATTCCTAGAAGTGCGAGTATTACGGCTGAATTGTTTAAGGGTAGGAATGCAACTAGCTAATTCGACAGAACATTGTTTGTAAAAATATCTATAAAATAACGAAAGGCATGAAACATTGCGACGGTGTTCTAGCGATGTAAATGTTTCGATTATAGTTCTATCGCCTATCATTTTTAAAGCCCTTTTTTGAATTCTATCCAAGAGATTTAAACTTGTTTTAGGGGTATCTGCCCAGATATGCGAATTATATTCATCTTTGGACGGATGAAGGCTTTGTAAATTACAGGCAGATCAAAAGGGGTGAAACATTTCTTGCACCGTGCGTCGGAGAAATCCTAAGCACCTGGCAGCATTTTTGGCAATATCAAATATATGATCGTTCCATAAAAGGTGATCTGTGATACACATACCAAGTACTGACAGTTGATTAGTTTCTTGGATGCAAGTGCCACTCATAGATAGTGGCATCGAGGGTATGTTAAGCTTTAACTACAGGAGACAGCATTGAGTTTTCGAAGCATTAAATTCTACACGGTTTTTGATTCCCCATTGGACAATGCTGTCAAGATCAGAATATAATGAGCTTATTATACGCTGCCGTTGAAAATCCACATCCGAAGGACAAGAATGTGAATCTGTAAACGAGTATGAGAAGCTGAGGGTACTGTCGTCTGCGAAACAGTTTAATGGATTAGAAGTGACAGACAAAAGATCATTTATAAAAATAAGGAAGAGAGTCGGAGACAAAACGGAGCCCTGGGGGACACCAGCATTTATTTTATGAATTTCAGACTTGTAACCATCCAATACAACTTATATTGAACGGTTAGAAAAATAATTTGTAATCCAACGAAGAAGGGATTCATCAATACCAAAAGCACGCATTTTCGATAAAAGAGCTTGGTGCCAAACCCTATTAAATGCTTTTGAAATACCAAGTGCAATAATCTTACTTTCTTCAAACGATGTTAAGATTTGTTCCACTGTTGGGTGAGATGAACCATGAGATCACCAGTAGACCTATTGCTACGAAAACCATACTATCGGTCATTAAGAAGCTTCCGTTCTTCGAGATATTTCTCGAGCTGTTTATTAATCAGCGTTTCCATGACCTTGGAAAGAAGGGACGTGAGTGCTATTGGACGATAGTTTGAGGGAGAGGAGGATTCGCCAAATGCAGTTTTTCATCCGCTCGGAAAGAGACCTGTAGAATAGGAAAGATAGAAATGTTTACGCAGTGGTTTTGCCAGCGATGAAGAACACCTCTTCAGAACAATTGGGGAGATACTATCCGGGCCAGCGGATTTGTGTATGTAAAGGTCTTTCAGTACTCTTTCGACTACATGAGTGCGAAAGAAGATTCGTCCCATAGATTCATTTACGCTCTCAAGAACAGGAGGACTCATGACACATTCCGGTAGCATCGAATTAACAGCAAACTGTGCTGCAAGTTAGTATAATCATTATGGTTTTGAATTTTTCTTACGTCGTTTTGGGGTGGCCAAATTACACATCGGTTCCGATGTTCTTCATCATTTTCAGATGAGAATTTCGGAATTTTTCGTTGGTGTCATAACGCATCTATTGCTTGACTGTTGCAACGCAACATGCAAATATAATGACCAAACAAAGAAAAACCTTACATCCAGTTGCCGACGGCAAAACCATTTTTTAAAAAAAAGTCAACTCCCGACGGAAAAACATTAAAATATTATCCGCAATCACAAAAGGCGCCAAAATTGGGAGATCATAAAAATGACATCAGGCATACATAATTGTTTTTAAAACCAACAATCAAATTGTGGGAGTTAACGCCACGCAAAAATCTACAATGCTGCTCGTAGTTGGGGTCCGCCCACTATGCGATGCTTTTTTTTTGTGTATGTACCTATGCACATCTAATGGTCAAGCATGATGTTGGTGGACGTGGATGAAGGTGAGGTACAGGGGGAAGCATTGAATTTGCATTATGACGAAGTTTATCCGTAATCCCAACGAGGGTCAATGGACACATAGATGACCAACGGAAAGATCAGCTGTCCTGGGCGAAACCGAGGTTTCTTGAAGACGATGACTATGCTGTGTAGCTTATAATCAATTAGAAAGTCATGTACGAAAGATAACATAACAATAAAATCTAAACTGAATTTTAAACCCCTTTGAACGGGAAACCAATTTTTTTCTTTTATTTGGTAGTTATAAAGTGCAATCGTTGTTAGTTTCTGTATTGGAGATTTTGTTTTGCCTATATTAAGATTCCTCCGACAACCAAGAGATTTTGTTCTTTTCGCGACAATTGACCGCGGAGATTAAAATTTTATTTTTTTTGAAACTTTTTATGCTAGTGTCCTTGCGATACATTGACAGATAAGTAATTTATTTCAAATGATAAAATTAATTAAGTAAAACATCTAAAAATGTTTCATAATATTTATTTATACTTGGTATAGAGTCTTTTATTCTCGGTAAGAAATATACTTACATATTTTGTAAAACCTGTGTTTAAAAAATTAATATAAATTCACTAAATATTTTATTTATCTTACATTTCTTATTTCTTTGTTTTTGTGAGTGCAACAGCAGAAGTTGTTCATTGTTTATGTATTGGTTTTTTGTCAACAGTTAAAAACTTTTGAAAATTTGTGGTACATACGTTTTTTATTCAATGCTCCACGAAAATACTTGGAAAAGAACTGACAAAAATATTGTATCACGAAAAAAAGAAACATTATAAAAATGTATTGAGATTTTTTGTAACAATTGTTTATACAGGGTCCGGCAAAAAAACCTCCCGTATTTTTAGACGTTTATATTTATAGATATTTATAGATAAAATGGTATTAAGGGTATAGATAGATAGAGGTCTACGTGCCGTTTTCAGTAATCATAATGGCGTGGCACGGTTAAAAAACAATTCAAGTTTGGTTATCAAACTTTAGAGAAACGATTTCTGCGTTAAAGAGAAAATCGTCTGGCCGACTTCTAACCGCAACAACGCCGAATACTGTGGCAATCACTCAGGAAGTGGACATCCATTACACCACAAATGACTCGACGAGCAATGGAAAACTTCCAGGAAAGGCTTCGTAAATGTATTAATAAAAGAGGACAATATTTAAAGGATATAATGTGTAAAACTAAGTAATTATTTTATTTAATGTAAAATGGCATAGTATTTAATTTAAACAATTTAATAAAATTTGTCTGTAAAATTGTTTATTTATTTGTTATTGCCTTTTTTTAAATATAGGAGATCTTTTTACCGGACCCTCTACTAGCCAATAAATTGTAAAATTTCACTTGATTCAAAATTGATGCTCCGCTTAAAGTTTTCTTCTCACATGATTAATAAAAACCAACAGAAAAAGTCATGAACACCTCAATTTTCGAAAATTGGGGTGGTTTCTTAAAGTCTGTAGCAGGTTTAAAAAGCATTTTTGAGCTCTTGTTTCTAGTTCTTGTGGAAACAAAATAAGAATGATATGTTCCAAGCAATTTCTGGAAGAAGAGTGTGAAAAAAAACTTAAGACATTTGTTGACTTTTTATGGAACTCTGTGTAATTGAAAAAGAGGAATTTGAACTTTTAGTCAAAACTTTCTTATTGGATTTGTTTCAAAATTTTGCATTTTACTGTAAAATGCCCATTTCAAGAATATTTGAAACTTAATCGTTGATGTCCTGAAAAATAGTACAATATTTATTTTGTTTTTCTTTGTTGGCGTTTAAACATGGAAGAGAAGTCTTTTTTCTTTAAAACCGCAGCAGATTTCATTTTAGTTTTTCTAGCTGCTCTCAGATTCTTTAAATGTCTACAAAAAATGGTCTCATTAAGAATTTAAAAACAGTTAATTGAAGCAAGTAAGTAATTAAAGCAAGCTACATAACGTTTTTAAAAACAACAAACAGCAGTCAATTAGAAAAAATTTAACTAGCTAATGTACACATACCAAAAGTCTGTTTAAAAACGATAACTATAATTTAAGATTTAAAATAACACCAGCAAAATAGGACGGCTTAAAAATTTAAATACTATTTGATTTCTCCAAAAACCTTAATTTTTTAGAATTTTTGGTTAAAAATCTTTTTTTAACTTTAAATTACAAGTTATTGTAATAGGTCCGATTTGTCGAATTGAAAATATTGACATATCTAGACGTTTCGAGGTCCCTAGAGTCGGAATAAAAGATTTTTAGGAAGACGTCTGTGCGTGCGTGCGTACGTACGTTCGTACGTCCGTTCAAATAACGTTTTGCGGGTACTAAATCGGGGAATTGACAAATCCTCCAAGAGTAATTCTTGTCAAGAATATAGTTTCTCGGCTTTGGATTCGGCTTTCAACTGTAGGTTCCCTCTGTCCCTAAAAACAGTTATCGCACACAGGAATGGTTGAGAGTTGTAAGTAAATTGGCATTAGTTCTCAACGAACTGTTGCACCACCTAATTAATTAGAATTTATGGGGACTGTGTGAAATTTTTTTGAAAGTACTTTTTCAATTATGTACTTCTTTAATTGCTTTTAAAATTTTTCGCTGATTTTTTAGATTTAAATTTATAAATTTCTGTAATCGTCTATGACTTCCGGGACTTGTTAATTCTAATTAAATATTGTTTAACGTACCTTCGTCAAACATGAATTATTTACAAATTACACTGGTCAGTAAGGTTCCGCAGCTGGCAATCAAATAAAATTTTTTGTAACAATTTTGATGACTATAGTTTGAATCCAATCAATAAAACTCAAAACCAATCTAAAACGTGATGATTTTTAGGTACAAACTTTTAAAAGACTATGTAAATTCTGAATTCACGGTTATTTTCCAAATCTACGATTCCTTTTTTCGATATTCCTTTTGAAGATTTTCAGTATCTTAATTTATTTAAAAAATTCTCTTAATAGAACGTTGAAGAATTCATGCTAAAGCGGTTTTTACGTTCTCTACGTTTTTTTCGTCGTCCATAGCTCAAGAACCATAAGAGATATCGACTTCAAAAAAATTTTATTATACAGATAATAATGCAGAAAGATGAAGAAAATTTGCTGATGTGGTTTTTTAATCATAGCAGTTTAAAAATGAGGTGAAAATGTTTGTTAAATATCTTATGAACCAATAACGCTTCAGATCTCAATTAAATTTTATATCATATATTGTAATGGGATACCAAACAAGTATTTTTTTCGAAAAAGTCCAATGAAAGGTTTTTTTTATAAACCAAAAAAAAACCTGAAGAAAAAAAAATGTTCAGCTCGAAAATTGTACGAATAAAAATGATTTTATCTCCGAGACAATAACGTTTTTTAACATCTCGTAAGACTTTGAGAAAAATCAAATTGAATTTTTTTTTTATAAAAAATAAAAACCTAAAACAAACATAACTTAAAGTTAGTAAAATTGAATTTCGCTCAAATATTTTTTCAAAAATTTGAGATTATTGCTTATTATATCTTATAAGAAATATTGTTTGAAATATTCGATGAAATTTTGAGAAAAATCGAATTGACATTTCTTATTTCTTTGTTTTTGTGAGTGCAACAGCAGAAGTTGTTCATTGTTTATGTATTGGTTTTTTGTCAACAGTTAAAAACTTTTGAAAATTTGTGGTACATACGTTTTTTATTCAATGCTCCACGAAAATACTTGGAAAAGAACTGACAAAAATATTGTATCACGAAAAAAAGAAACATTATAAAAATGTATTGAGATTTTTTGTAACAATTGTTTATACAGGGTCCGGCAAAAAAACCTCCCGTATTTTTAGACGTTTATATTTATAGATATTTATAGATAAAATGGTATTAAGGGTATAGATAGATAGAGGTCTACGTGCCGTTTTCAGTAATCATAATGGCGTGGCACGGTTAAAAAACAATTCAAGTTTGGTTATCAAACTTTAGAGAAACGATTTCTGCGTTAAAGAGAAAATCGTCTGGCCGACTTCTAACCGCAACAACGCCGAATACTGTGGCAATCACTCAGGAAGTGGACATCCATTACACCACAAATGACTCGACGAGCAATGGAAAACTTCCAGGAAAGGCTTCGTAAATGTATTAATAAAAGAGGACAATATTTAAAGGATATAATGTGTAAAACTAAGTAATTATTTTATTTAATGTAAAATGGCATAGTATTTAATTTAAACAATTTAATAAAATTTGTCGGTAAAATTGTTTATTTATTTGTTATTGATTTCACTTGATTCAAAATTGATGCTCCGCTTAAAGTTTTCTTCTCACATGATTAATAAAAACCAACAGAAAAAGTCATGAACACCTCAATTTTCGAAAATTGGGGTGGTTTCTTAAAGTCTGTAGCAGGTTTAAAAAGCATTTTTGAGCTCTTATTTCTAGTTCTTGTGGAAACAAAATAAGAATGATATGTTCCCAGCAATTTCTGGAAGAAGAGTGTGAAAAAAAACTTAAGACATTTGTTGACTTTTTATTTAACTCCGTGTAATTGAAAAAGAAGAATTTGAACTTTTAGTCAAAACTTTCTTATTGGATTTGTTTTAAAATTTGGCATTTTACTGTAAAATGCTCATTTCAAGAATATTTGAAACTTAATCGTTGATGTCCTAGAAAATAGTACAATATTTATTTTCTTTTTCTTTGTTGGCGTTTAAACATGGAAGAGAAGTCTTTTTTCTTCAAAACCGCAGCAGATTTCATTTTAGATTTTCTAACTGCTCTCAGATTCTTTAAATGTCTACAAAACTCACTAAGTCTCACTAAGAATTTAAAAACAGTTAATTGAATCAAGTAAGTAATTGAAGCAAGCTACCTAACGTTTTTAAAAACAACAAATAACAGTCATTAGAAAAAATTTAACGAGCTAATGTACACATACCAAAAGTCTGTTTAAAAATGGTACCTATAATTTAAGGTTTAAAATAACACCAGCAAAATAGGTCGGCTTAAAAATTTAAATACTATTTGATTTCTCCAAAAACCTTAATTTTTTAGAATTTTTGTTTAAAAATCTTTTTTTAACTTTCCATAGGAAGTTATTGTAATCGGTCCGATTTGTCGAATTGAAAATTTTGACATATCTCGACGTTTCGAGGTCCCTAGAGTCGAAATAAAAGATTTTTAGGAAGACGTCTGTGCGTGCGTATGTACGTACGTTCGTACGTCCGTTCAAATGACTTTAGCGGGTACTAAATCTTGCGGGGAATTGACAAATCCTCCAAGAGTAATTCTTGTCAAGAATATAGTTTCTCAATAAGTCGTTTGGATTCGGCTTTAAACTGTAGGTTCCCTCTGTCCCTCATAACAGTTATCGCACACAGAAATGGTTGAGAGTTGTAAGTGCATTGGCATTAATTCTCAACGAACTGTTGCACCACCTAATTTATTAGAATTTATGGGGACTGTGTGAAATTTTTTTTGAAAGTTCCTTTTCAATTACTTCTTTAATTGCTCTTAAAATGTTTCGCTGATTTTTTAGATTTAAATTTATAAAATTCTCTAATCGTCTATGACTTCTGGGACTTGTTAATTCTACTTAAATATTCTTTAACGTACCTTCGTCAAACATGAATTATTTACAAATTACACTGGTGAGTAAGGTTCCGCAGCTGGCAATCAAATAAAATTGTTTGTAACAATTTTGATGACTATAGTTTAAATCCAATCAATCAAACTCAAAACCAATCTAAAACGTGAAGATTTTTAGGTACAAACTTTTAAAAGACTTTGTAAATTCTTAATTCACGGTTATTTTCCGAATCTACAATTCCTTTCTTCGGTATTCCTTTTGAAGATTTTCAGTATCTTACTTTATTTAAAAAATTCTCTTAATAGAACGTTAAAGAATTCATACTAAAGCGGTTCTTACGTTCTCAACGATTTTTTCGTCGTCCATAGCTCAAGAACCAGAAGAGATATCGACTTCAAATAAATTTTGTTATACACATAATAATGCAGAAAGATGAGGAAAGTGCTCTCAAGAAAATTGCTGAGGTGGTTTTTTAATCATAGCTGTTTAAAAAAGAGGTGAAAATGTTTGTTAACCCTAAATATCTTATGAACCAATAACGCTTCAGATCTCAATTAAATTTTATATCATATATTGTAATGGGATACCAAACAAGTATTTTTTTCGAAAAAGTCCAATGAAAGGTCTTTTTTAGAAACCAAAAAAAAAAAACTGAAGAAAAAAATGTTCAGCTCGAAAATTGTACGAATAAAAATCATTTTATCTGCGAGACAATTTTGTGCAACGAAGAATAACGTTTTTAACATCTCGTAAGACTTTGAGAAGTATCAAATTGAATTTTTTTTTATAAAAAATAAAAACCTAAAACAAACATAACTTAAAGTTAGTAAAATTGAATTTCGACCAAATATTTTTTCAAAAATTTGAGATTATTGCTTATTATATCTTATAAGAATTATTGTTTTCAACATTCGATGAAATTTTGAGAAAAATCGAATTGACAGTTTTTTTAACCAAAAATAAAGAACCTAAAAAGAAATTATGAAAAGTTGGTAAAAATTTTGTTAATAAAAATAGATTCTGAAACAAACTATTTCATTTTATGCAAATTATTTCTGGTAATTTTTAATTTTTTTTTAAATAATTTGAAATCATTTCATGAGTAAATAACAAAACACCGAACATACAGATGAGGTTTTGTGAATTGATTAAAAATGTTCTTAAATTTTCTCTTAAGAAGTCTGACAATGTAGAATATGTATCTTAACCTTTAAAGGCTAAAAGAATATTTTAGAACACTATTGTCCACCAAGATATGGTCTAACTATTGAGTCTAGATGACTCACTTCATTTGAAAGCATTCCAAGAATCCAACAGGATTCTAAATATGCCATATTTAAGAGCTAAAATACAATAGTTTACAGGGTTTTGGTGCATTTCAAGCAGATATTTTAGAAATTGTGCTGAAACTTGTTTTTTTTTTCCAAAAATAAAGTATTATGTTCTTGTCGAAATTTCTTTAAATGCGAAGAACGCTACAAAAATATATTTGCTGAAACCCAGATAATGAAAAAGTTCCCCAGAAAATGTGATATTTTTTCATATGAAGAATTTTCTGGCTTTTTTTGACATATTTTTTTCGGAACCAATTTTCTGAAGTCTATTACAACTATGGTTTTCAGTCTGCTTGCATGTTCGTTGAAGTGGTGCTAGAAGACAAATTGTAAGAAATTTGTGATTTGCGTGAACCTTTGCAAAATATTTTATACTTAAAAGAGTCAAATAAAATTTACAAATTGTATACAGGCAAATTTTTTATTTTTCAATTTAAGGCAATCGGTGAATAAAAGAACATAGTTTCTCTAAAAATTAAATAAAAACAAATTAAAGTAAGCCAGTTAGTTGCGAAGAAACAAACTAAACTAAAAGAAAGTCTTTAGATTAAATATTTATTTGTACAACTAAACTTTATAAGCTTTATGGATTCCCCCCTGGATCGTTAATTGGTCAAAAGGTGATGAATTTGTTCTGAGTGATTGGAATAGAGATGGATTTTCGATACTTGGTACAAAGCTCAGTAAAAAGTAATATTTTCAGCAACAACTTTAAAACCAGTAAAATATAAATTTTATTTTCATTTATACAAATTAAATAACTATAAATATAAGAGGAGTTTCATCCATTAACGCAACTCGATAAGTTTTGAATTCAAAGAAATTCATACGAAAATTAAAATAAAACAATCTTCCAAGGGAAAATTTTTTCGAGTGTAAAACTTGCCATTTAAATCCCATTATGTAGGAAGTAAAACTCATTATGAAATATTTGAAGTCTAAATTAGTTTTGTAAGCCTAAGTTTTCAATATAAATGTAATATTATAAAAAAAGAAAACAAATTCCAATTAGTAATTAATTCCTCGATATCCTTATTTTAAAAGAATCATTTTGCATAATGCGAAGAAGGTAGGTGTAAATATATTTTGTATATACCTAGGTATAGATGCTACGGATGCTACGTTTCAAAGCTATGCCACGAAAAATCATATTTACATAATGCTCGTGTAGTATATTTATATATTAATCAATCTAAAATTACTCCTTTTCTTTATACAAACCATAAATTAGTTATTAATGTTCCTCGGTTCATTGTTCATAAGAACTATTTTTATAAGCAAAGCATGTTTCTAACATTTAACTGTTTGATCTATCTTCCTTCTTAATATGTAAATATGTATTAATTAAGAATGAAATTTCAACAACAAAAACAAAACAATTCAATAATAATTACATTTGCATTTCAAAGAAATGTAATTCTATTTTATTTGCTCCCCATACACATTAAAATATAAAATATATTTGACTAAAAACACTAACCAAACAAATAAAAAAACACAAAACAATTTAAATAAACAACAACTGAAGGCTCTTTCTTATGGCTTTCGGTGAAATTTCAATAAAGACGAATAATATTGTTTATTATGTAAATTCCCACCTTCTCCCGTATAAAAATATTAAATTGCAAAAGATGCTCATCTTATTCGTTACGGTCGGTCGTTGGTGTATAATAATAAAATCCTGTTTATAGATGAAACAATTTACGAGCAAAAAATTTCTTTTTTTTACATTTGAAAAAAAACAAGAAAAGATTCATTAATGGAAAGTACCTTTACATTTATACAAATGAAGGTAAGAGGACGGTTATTTGTGCTTGGGAAATAAGGACATGAGTCATATTTGTTTTGTTCTGTTCTGAGTATTTGATTTATAATATTTGAACATTTAAATTGAGTTTTTGGAAATGTAAGTGCAAATTGTTTGGTATTCTATTCAATAATTCATATTTGGATTTTATCATAAAAAAGGCTGACAACGTTATTACTCTTGATTCTATTAAAAGTCCCATTGTGTTCCACATTCTTTAAAAAATATTTCGGGAAAATTGAGAATACTAACATAAATAATTCAATTAACATATTAAATACTTACTTAAACTTTATTGGGAAATACAGTCTATATTTATGGATCAAAAAATTGTATTGCCCTTTTTGTTCTTTGAGACTTTTGTCCTATTTTCTCATTGGTACATAAAATTGAGATAATTTTAAATAGTTCTTATAAACCCTTGTTATATTTATAAATTCTGAAAGATCAAAATCAAATGATTTTCTATTGTATTTCCAACGGAGAAGTTCCTTTTCTCCAATCGATAAAAATTAACCCTTTTTTCAAATGATAAACTAAGCTTAAAAAGAAAACAGGAAAATAAGAAAATTCATTTCCAATACCATTCGCAGCATAACACAAATAATTTCCTTTAATTTTTCATTGTATTTTCTTTCAATAAATTCTTTGAGTTTGATAATGCACCTTTACTTCCTTCTTTTGTGTTATTTAAATTTTTTTCTTTTGCAAAAGAAAAACTAAATAAAAACCAGAGAACAACAGAGACAAGAAAAAAAACAATCAGAAAATGATAAAAATGAAAAATAGAAGGAAATTCATTGCGACTACAACAGCAACGACAACGACGATGAGACGACTCTGAACACAGTGCACACCGGAAGGAAATCCGATGGAAACTTTATTTGTGATGCTGTTTAAGTTAGTTTGGAAAGGAAATGCCAAGAAAAATAAAAAAAGTTAATACAATGGCAACGAAGACGTAGAAAATGGCTAAATATTTTCAAGTGGCTTTAAAATATTTGTTTTTAATATTTTAAAAATGTAATGTTTTAAAAAACAGAAATACAGATTTGTGTCAAAATACTAAATTTTTACAAGGACATCATTTTGAAAAAGGAAATTATTTAAGATGGAATAATTTTTTGATGTGAAATAAATTAAACGTATTTACTTCACTTTCAAAAAAAGAGAAAGAAATTGTCACTTACATTTCGAGTTAGGACTTTTTCACAAGAGCCTAAATTTTTAATACGGATATTTAATATCACTTAAAATGTATGTAAAATACTTAGGTCTTCAGACGTGTTTAGTCCGTTGGGAACACCTTAAGGGGCCTCTACCTAGCCTAAGCGCCATCGTGTGCGGTTTATGTTTCAGCTCCCTCCAACTCTTGCCTAGTGAAGCTGATTCCTCCCCGACTGTCCTGCGCCATGTAATTCTCTGTTGTCCAGCTCTTCTTCCTTCTTGTGTGAGCTAGTTTCACTGCATTGCTTTTTCTGTCGTCACCTTTTCGAAGCGTATGTCCAATCCATTGCGACTTACGCCTTCGTATGATAAAGTATATTAAGTTCCTGACCTTTCCTTCTTTGGAGGATATTTGATATACCGTTTGGCCAAAAAATCCTGAAGATGTTGCGAAGAAATCTATTTACGAAGGTTTGCAGCTTTCTTGTAATGGCTCAAGTAAACTTCCAGGTCCTGCACCCATAATGTAGCACAGCTTCGACATTTGTGCAAAACAGTCGTAGCTTTGTTCTTAAGCTGATAGAGTTATTCCTCCAAATTTTCGACAGCATAAAGAACTCCGCTTTTTCTTTTTTTCCACCGGTTGTGATGAAATATTTATTTGATAAGATGGTCCGAGGCTGATCATTTTTGTTTTGCCGGAATTAATTCTCAGCCCCACAACTTCTGCTTCTCTCCCCCCACACTTGTCATTTGATGAAGTTCCATGATCTTATGAGGGATAAGCAAACATCGTGCACATAATCCAAGTGCTTTAAATAGGATGTCAAAGTCTATTGGATCCTTTCACTACCTAACAAAGCTGCTCGCCGTGCATCGCTTATAACAAACAAATAAAATATTGGCCACAGAATACAGCAATTTCTGATTTCTGATTTCAAAATCCTCTGAAAACCTACCATCGTAACACTTCGGTCCATCATACTCGTATGTTGCCTTTATAATAGCAATTAGTTTTTCTGGGATGCCTCTCCTCCGCAGGGCCTTCTCAAAGTCGATGAATAGCAGGTGTGGTGGTGCTTGATATTCAACGCATTGTTCAATAATGCCCCGCAAAGTGTCGTTCGGCAGGTAAAACGCGGATTCCTGTCCAGTTTTCGCACTTTGAAAGATCTTCATTTTTTGGGAGCTTGACGACTAATTCTCTTCTTCCATTCATCGGAGAAGCTTTTGGTGGGACAGGCTTCTTTATGAGTGGATGAAGTAGTTCGCTAGATCAAGTTGGCGCTGCTTGTAAAAGTTCTGCAGGAATTTCATCAAGTCCTACCGATTTGTTGTTTTTAAGTGCTTTAATTGCGGCCACGATCTTATCTTTACTGGGAGGTGAGGTGCTGATTCGGGGATTAGTTTGTTCGAGCGGATTCGGAAGGCTGCACGTTTTTTGCAAACACTCGGTTTAAAACTGAGAAAAATGATCTTTTCACCATCTGAATCGTTCATTCACCGAATTTAGCAAAGTAACGTCTACTTCTTTAACCAGGTGTTGCTTTGAGCTGTGTGCATCGGTCAGCTCTCTGTCCTGCTGTCACACCTGTTTGCAGCATCTTGCACCAGTGCGTTAATGTAGTTACGCTTAGCACGGCGCATACTGCGGTGAACCTTTCTCTTTTAAATGTGGTACGAGGACTTCAGGTTATTTCTTTCTTCCCCTTGTGCAGCAGTTATTCGAGCTTTTAACTGTTTGCGTTCCTTGATCCTTGCCTAAGATTCTTTTGACTGACTATTCTGTCAGCACCTGAAATGAAAACATTTTTCACAGCATTTCAATGGTGTTCGATGTCGTCATGCACTGTGCTGCTGATTGTTCTCATCGTGAGACAGGTGGTCAATAAATTGTTGACGGGTCGTGGGATCCTTAAGTCTATAAGGATGTTGAATTTGGGGCTAGTGTTATTCCGTTTTGATTGGTTAAATACTTTTTGAAAAACTAAAAAAAGAAATAATAAAAAAAACTTGAAGTACAGAACTTTTAAAACAAAACGAAGAATTTTTGATTTTTACTTTTTTTGTTATTTTAGAAAGTGATTTAGTAAGTTAACGGTGGTCTTGTATTTAATCTTTACAACATAACATTTGTCCACTTTTTTGGACTTAATACGAAAAACATGAAGGTTTTGAATCTTATCGTAGGGAATAATATACTGACTTTCTGCCAAGATTTCCAGCGAAAAACAGCTGTCAGTGACAATATAACCTATAATCTACAAATTAAACCATCCTGTAAATTAACAATACTTTTAAAATCAGACCTTGAGTCACGCAGTTTTATGATCAAACACCAGCATCCTTAAAAATCATTTACAATCATCATTTACAACTTTTAAACAGTATTTCTACTTTCTTCCTAATCTTGCTTCTAGAGGATAATAATGGATTATTATAACTTCAAATTAATGCGGAAAGTAAAAACTAACCAAGAACTGAAAATAAATATACAAAATGCTATATGTTCCTTCGGCCAGCGCAAATTAATTTAAAATAAAAACTTAAAACAAACTCTTAAACTAAAAAAATACTCTTTTAATGGCTGTAATTCTTATCTCTCTACTTATCTTTACTTGCACACCAGTCAAGGGATCTTGAAGGACAATAATGACCTTATGTATGGTTTCAAATTTACATACAACAATTTTGTTCATAGAATCCTTATATCCCCTATTCTTATGCAATCAATGTCAAAAGTAATAGGACTTACAACAGCCATTTAGTTAAAATTATAAAAACATATTTTTATTTTAAAGTATGAAAAAAGATAAGTCCTTAAGCTAAATTGATGAGTAAAAAAGTTTTACTATCTTGTAACTTTCAAAATCTTATATCTTTTGTTTTTTTTTTTTCTAGGGAACCTTTAACCCACCCTTAAAGTTTTGTAGATATGGGTGTACCTTGTACCTCACTCACTCACTCAATCACGATTAAAAAGTATAATGTTCAAACTAGAACATCAAGGAATTTAAACTTTTTCTCATTTTTATTTGCGGATTATTTTGTTTCCGAGTTTTATTTTTTCGTCTTCTGCTTCAATTTTTCATTCTTTTGTTCATTTTCTTTTTCTTTTTTCACTGCAAGCTAATTATTATTTCACTGTGAACTTTTCTATTTCCAAGAGATTTCATGGCACACTGATGATAAACGAAAACGAGGGAGCGGTGTGTGCGGAGTGTTAAGAAAAACGAAAAAAGAATAATTCTCTATTCTTTAAAGTGCATGCATGATGTGCTGCTCGTCCTGCATCCTGCAGATCCTGCTTCTGCTCCTGCTCCTGTACTATTTGTGCTTTTGCTTGCACTTGCACTTAACTTAGGTTCTACAACCTTGAATGCCATGCTATTTAGTTGAGATGCATTTTACGATTGAAAAAGAAAAATATATTAAGGACTTCTAACCGTACATACAAAAGCTCCATAAGTATAGTACATTCGCAGTTTACAGAGTACCGCGTCGAGAGTACCTAAACATTGAGCGTGTCGTTTTTATTTCCTGAGCTCAAATCGTGCAAAACATTGTTGCTGATGGTTCTTTATTCAGAAGCTGCACGTGGCGCTTTGGTGTTACGTTAGTCGTCTCCAAGGAACGTGACCTGGCTGCCTGAGAGTTGAGTTCACCAGTGTAAAGTAGGTATGATGGTTATAATGATGGGTATTTCTTTGAAGAGCAAAGTACCTTAAATAAGAAAAAAAAATCTACAACAACACAATAACACCCAACCACCCAACCACCCGCAATAAAATACCAAGGACCAACTTTGAAGAAATGTGCATGACTAGGGAAGCACACGAAATGAAAGGAACTAAAATTTTCTTATTGAATTTTTTTATATGTCCATCTAAGTATGATGCGAATTGGAAATGGAAATGAAAATGAAAAGCAAACTTCTGATTATAAAATAACAACAATTATTTACGATTTGTAGAATAGTGCACTTCCTGTTCATAAAGAAGTCTTTAAAAAACATCAAAAAGGATGTTTTTCTAGTAGTTTTTGTATTGCAATTGCAACCCCCATCATTACTGCAAGTACTTAAAAATAATAACCTTTGCGTTCATTATCTTCGTGCTCCTTATTTCCTTCCTTTTTTTGTCTTAACAACGAAAATAATTTTATTCAATCGTTTAAAAGTTTTTTAGTTGTTTACACAAATAATCATAAAAAAAAGGAAGTAAACAAACCTTTAAGACTTGCATTTCAATATTCTACGAGTATTCAAAGCAGTTTATAGTGAAACACATTATACAGAGTAACGGTAATTGGGTTCTTAAGAAGTCAAGTTCGTGATTCGAATACAAATGAAATTTGACAACAGTGATATTGAAATTTTCATGGTATAGCAACAGATTTGGAAATGGTTTTTCTTTTATTCACAATTCCAAGAATTAGTTAAAGTAGAAAAGAAATAATTTTCCAAATGATTTTACCATGAATCGTGCGAAGTTAGAATATTAATCTGCATCTGATACAATTTCAATCTAGAAAGCAATTTGAATGCTACAGCTAAAGTAATTGGAACTTCTTGTGAGGATTTTCTTTAATTTGTTTGAATTCTTCGGAACACCAAAATCTTCAATTTAAATTTCTCTGAGAAATGATTTTTTTTTTGTTTAGTCGTTTTCACCTTCAAAAAAACCTGAAACTACCTTTTAAAAAGTTTTAAACTCATTTTACAAATAAAATAAATAAATAATAAATAACTATTATAATTTTGATTCGTGAAAATTCAATTTTATGTGAATAAAGTACTTAAAATCAATTTACTGAATGCCACCAAAATTTTGACAACATCATTTCTTTATTTGACTGTCCAATGATTTGCAAAGTTAGTGAATAATTTAGTAAAGTCATTTTAATTTTCTTACTCTAAATATTTAGGTTACAAAACAAATATTGAGATTTTCTTTCTTTTCGATTCTTTTAAGGTTTCTAAAGCTGCGTATTGAAAAAGTAACCACTTAAAATGGATGTCATATCAAAAAAATAATATAACAACTTCGGAAGAACGTTCTTCAAAAAGCACCGGTAAGTGAAAAAATTATGTTACCTAGAATAAATAGCTTAAAGACATTTTCAAGGATATTGGGTGTAAGAACAACATTCAAATAAAATATCTATTATAATACTAGCTCTTACATGCGTCTTTTCCCCGTGGTAAAACAAATATTAAAATTTGACACAGAGGCATTCCAGGTGTATCTATGCCATGAGTTAGTTGATATGCTTTCCAAAATCAAAACCCCCAAAGAATTGACAAGAATTACGCTGTTTATTATATAAATGATGAAGCATGACTTTTCGAGGACTACCCCGATCCTTGCATTATTTGACCTTGTGCCTTATTAATTGTCATAGAAAAACTAACTTAAATGGCTAATTGAAGCATTAAGAATTGGAATAGCAAATCTGTAGTAATTATTGGGACAACAGAAGTAATTAAATGTTCGTCCTTTCGAACGCCAGTTAAGTTATACAATGCTAATATGTAGACAATGTTTCGGGCAAGTTTTTGTGACACGATGTCTTTATCGTTACATAATT
>NC_079147.1:254034434-254077951 GCF_945859685.1 Eupeodes corollae
AATCTTGCATTGTGTGGACCTTCACTTCCCGCGTCCAGAAACCAATCTTTGTCCAGGTACAATAGCCAAAAATTCTCAACGAGTTATCATTAACTATCCGAGGCGTAATTCCGGTTCCCGTAGCGGAATTGAATTCAGTTACGAAGAGTGCTAATCTCCGTTACCTATCCTGAAGAGTCAGGAAACCTTGCCCTTGCAATTTAAGCTAAAGCCAGAACTTCGCCATGGCAAGAAAGTTGCATTGCTGGCCTAATCACTACAGTACTTCAAAATCTTGTGTACAAAATCATATATGGTCAATAAACTGCGAATCGAAATTTTGAATTTCAAAATGCTGATTTAACCAATCTTTTTGAAGAACTAAAAAAAGAAATCGTATAAAAACTTGATGTACGAAACTTTTAAAACAGAACGAAGAATTTTTAATTTTTTTAATATTTTGGTTATTTTGGAAAGTGATTTAGTAAATAAATTGTGATTTTGTATTTAATTTTCTTAAACAAAATGGTTTAAAATTTACAACATTACATTTGTCCACTTATTTGGACTTACTATGAAAAATTTGAAGGTTTTCAATCTCTCCGTAATACTGACTTTCTGCCAAGATTTCCAGCAGAAAAACAGCTGTCAGTGTCAATATAACCTATAATCTAAAATTAAAATATTCTGTAAAATAATAATACTCCCATAATCAAAAAATCAAAACTTAAGACACACACTTTTAAGATAAAACATCAGCATCCTACATAATTTATATCATTTAGAACTTTTAAACAGTTTTTCTATTCTCTTCGGTATCTTGCTGTGAGAGGATAATGATGGATTATTATAGCCTCAAATTAATGCGGGAAGTAAAAACCAACCAAGAATTGAAACAAAATGTTATATGTTCCTTCGGCCAGCGCAAATTAATTTAAAATAGAAACTTAAAACAAACTCTTAACTTAAAAAATACTCTTTTAATGGCTGTAATTCTTATCTCGCTACTTATCTTTATTTGCACACCAGTCAAGGGATCTTGAAGGACAATAATGACCTTATGTATGCTTTCAAATTTACATACAACAATTTTGTTCATAAAATCCTTATATCCCCTATTCTTATGCAATCAATGTCAAAAGTAATAGGACTTACACCAGCCATTTAGTTAAAATTATAAAAACATATTTTTATTTAAAAGTATGAAAAAAGATAAGTCCTTAAGCTAAATTGATGAGTAAAAAAGTTTTACTATCTCGTAACTTTCAAAATCTTATATCTTTTGTTTTTTTTTTTTCTAGGGAACCTTTAACCCACCCTTAAAGTTTTGTAGATATGGATGTACCTTGTACCTCACTCACTCAATCACGATTAAAAAGTATAATGTTCAAACTAGAACATCAAGGAATTTAAACTTTTTCTCATTTTTATTTGCGGATTATTTTGTTTCCGAGTCCTTTTTTTTCGTCTTCTGCTTCAATTTTTCATTCTTTTGTTCATTTTCTTTTTTCACTGCAAGCTAATTATTATTTCACTGTGAACTTTTCTATTTCCGAGAGATTTCATGGCACACTGATGATAAACTAAACGAGGGAACGGTGTGTGCGGAGTGTTAAGAAAAACGAAAAACGAAAAAAGAATAATTCTCTATTCTTTAAAGTGCATGCATGATGTGCTGCTCGTCCTGCATCCTGCAGATCCTGCTTTTGCTCCTGCTCCTGTACTATTTGTGCTTTTGCTTGCACTTGCACCTAACTTAGGTTCTACAACCTTGAATGCCATGCTATTTAGTTGAGATGCATTTTACGATTGAAAAAAGAAAAATATATTAAGGACTTCTAACCGTACATACAAAAGCTCCATAAGTATAGTACACTCGCAGTTTACAGAGTACCGCGTCGAGAGTACCTAAACATTGAGCGTGTCGTTTTTATTTCCTGAGCTCAAATCGTGCAAAACATTGTTGCTGATGGTTCTTTATTCAGAAGCTGCACGTGGCGCTTTGGTGTTACGTTAGTCGTCTCCAAGGAACGTGACCTGGCTGCCTGAGAGTTCAGTTCACCAGTGTAAAGTAGGTATGATGGTTATAATGATGGGTATTTCTTTGAAGAGCAAAGTACCTTAAATAAGAAAAAAAATCTACAACAACACAATAACACCCAACCACCCGCAACAAAATAGCAAGGACCAACTTTGAAGAAATGTGCATAACTAGGGAATCACACGAAATGAAAGGAACTAAAATTTTCTTATTGAATTTTTTATATGTCCATCTAAGTATGATGCGAATTGGAAATGGAAATGAAAATGAAAAGCAAACTTCTGATTATAAAATAACAACAATTATTTACGATTTGTAGAATAGTGCACTTCCTGTTCATAAAGAAGTCTTTAAAAACATCAAAAAAGATGTTTGCTAGTAGTTTTTGTATTGCAATTGCAACCCCCATCATTACTGCAAGTCCTTAAAAATAATAGACTTTGCGTTCATTATCTTCGTGCTCCTTATTTCCTTCCTTTTTTGTCTTAACAACGAAAATAATTTTATTCAATCGTTTAAAAGTTTTTTAGTTGTTTACACAAATAATCATAAAAAAGGAAGTAAACAAACCTTTAAGACTTGCATTTCAATATTCTACGAGTATTCAAAGCAGTTTATAGTGAAACACATTATACAGAGTAACAGTAATTGGGTTCTTAAGAAGTCAAGTTCGTGATTCGAATACAAATGAAATTTGACAACAGTGATATTGAAATTTTCATGGTATAGCAACAGATTTGGAAATGCTTTTTCTTTTATTCACAATTCCAAGAATTAGTTAAAGTCGAACAGAAATAATTTTCCAAATGATTTTACCATGAATCGTGCGAAGTCAGAATATTAATCTGCATCTGATACCATTTCAATCTAGAAAGCAATTTGAATACTATAGCAAAAGTAATTGGAACTTTTTGTGAGGATTTTCTTTAATTTGTTTGAATTCTTCGGAACACCAAAATCTTCAATTTAAATCTCTCTGAGAAATGATTTTTTTTTGTTTAGTCGTTTTCACCTTCAAAAAAACCTGAAACTACCTTTTAAAAAGTTTTAAACTCATTATACAAAGAAAATAAATAAATAATAAATAATCATTATAATTTTGGTTCGTGAGAAATTCAATTTTATGTGAATAATAAAATTTTGACAACATCATTTCTTTATTTGACTGTCCAATGATTTGCAAAGTTAGTGAATAATTTAGTGAAGTCATTTTAATTTTCTTACTCTAAATATTTAGGTTACAAAACAAATATTGACGTTTTCTTTCTATTCGTTTCTTTTAAGGTTTCTAAAGCTGCGTATTGAAAAAGTAACCACTTAAAATGGATGTCATATCAAAAAATAATATAACAACTTCGGAGGAACGTTCTTCAAAAAGCACCGGTAAGTGAAAAATTATGTTATCTAGAATAAATAGCTTAAGGACATTTTTAAGGATATTGGGTGTAAGAACCACACTCAAATAAAATATGTATGATAATACTAGCTCTTACAAGCGTCATTTCCAAGTGGTAAAACAATATTGAAATTTCACATAGAAGCATTCCAGGTGTATCTATGGCATGAGTTAGTTGGTAAGCTTTCCAAAATCAAAACCA
This sequence comes from Eupeodes corollae, assembly GCF_945859685.1. Classification (NCBI taxonomy): domain Eukaryota; kingdom Metazoa; phylum Arthropoda; class Insecta; order Diptera; family Syrphidae; genus Eupeodes; species Eupeodes corollae. The sequence goes on from NC_079147.1 coordinate 254,038,053, forward strand.
TCAAAGAATTGACAAGAGTAACGCTGTTTATTATATAAATAATGAAGTATGACTTTTCAAGGATTACCCCGATCCTTCCATTATTTGTCCTTGTGCCTTATTAACTGTCATAGAAAAACTAACTTAAATGGCTAAGTGAAGCATTAAAATAGTAAATCTGTAGTAATTAATGGGACAAAAGAAGTAATTAAATGGTCGTCGTTTCGAACGCCAGTTAAGTTATACAATGCTAATATGTAGACAATGTTTCGGGCAAGTTGTGTGACACGATGTCCTTATCGTTACATAATTGAGCGGCATCTATATTCGAAAAGTCTAACTTAACTTGGAGCTTATGTGAGGGCACACAGGACAGCTCAAGTGAGTTAAGAAACTATACCGGGTATGAACTGCTCTGTTCTGAACGCATGGCTGTGTCTATCGAAAAATACTCTCTCTGATATTTTCTACTACTTGAGTTTTTGTGTATAAAACATCGTTTCTTGATTCTAGCATCTCTCAATGATAGATAAATGGAAAATTATGTATGTATGTTTATTGAAAATATATACCATGATATATTTTCAATAAGTTCAGTATTAGTACTTAATTTATAAAAAACATCCGCCGGCATCGTGTTTTAACCGCCCATCTCCTTTGTTTAATTTTTTGTCAGCATATCATAGTGCGTTAATGTCATTATAAAAAGGTCACGGTGATAGGTTTAAATGCAGATATTCTTCTCTAAGCGTTCAAGCGTTCTTCTCCAATGAGCTAGGAATGATATATTTTGATGCAGTAAGAAGTAGCTTCATACATTTTCTAGCCTCGTAACTACCTCCAGACAAAAAAAGATGTCATATTATTGCTCTGTTTTGAAGTGAAGCACGGGCTAACAAACAAACTGATTTTCTTATTGATAATATTAGTATAGATAACATTAAATAATGAAAAAAATAGAAGTTGTTTAACTTAAGGGCTTCCAATAGGTTCAAAAAATTATAGCAGAGTGTAGCATTTTCTCATGTTTTGAGCAATTTTTAAGTATAAGTAATTTACTAGTTATTACGAAATTAAAAGTTTTTTCTAAATAGTAAAATACCAATACTCTTTTTGGAAAAAAAGAGAATCTAAACACGTCTAAAAAGTTAAAATTTGTGCAAAAAAGTAAACTTGAATATGATGAAAATATCTATTAATTTGAAATTCGAAGAACACAAAAGTCTTATGAAGGATGTAGCAAGTTACAAAAAGTAAAGTAGACATCTTAGTATAAGCATACATAAAGTAATAACCTGAAGCATTGTACAAAAATATTATTGTTTGTTAATTTTAAGTAATAAATAAGAAAAAATAGTTTTTTTTAGACATTTCTACCAAATTTTATCATTTGGTTTCATTCATTACAAATATTTAAACAAAACAACTTAAGTTGCGATTTATAAGTCGTTTGGAAACCAAATTAATCTAATATATATAATTTACGTATCATGATATTTGTCCACGATAGACTCCAATTTTAATTAAAATTGATCCAACTTGAATGATAAGATAGCTTACATCTCAATTTATGATCGCAACATTATTTTATTACAAATTATTTGTTTATTATTTGACAGTCATAATTATCTACTAACTTCAGACGATAGACGGAGACATCTGGTGACTGGATTGATTAAGTATTCGCTAGATGAGAGGTACACAAACTACAATTTATCTGCATGACTACTATACTATGCAATGCCAGTAGTTATGCCACCAGAACTATGAAAGATTTAAACGGCAACGATAAACTTTTCGGAAGAGGTCTTGTACTTTTGTCTGGTTATTTCTGGCAGACCTTTCCAGTTAAACCTCGCTCTACTTTCGCAAATGAAATTAATTAATGTTAATAATTCTAATGGCGAAGTTTTGAAGCACTTCAATTAAACATAAACATGAGCCTAGGATTGTAAAATGATCCATCAGCACAAATATTTTCCGAACAATTACTAGGTATTGGGATTGGTTAAATTAGAACTGTAACTAACCAAGTGCACACTGCATTAAACTGCCAGACAATTTCTGCACTGTTCTTCAGGAAATGACTTGATTCCGAGTATGTATTTTGTTCATATATAAACAGAGTAATTACTTGAATCATAACTGGCTCAGTCATCCAGCTATTTTGCCAGCAAAAATGTTGATGTTGACGAAATACACTTCCAGATGAAACAGTTGTTACGAGTCTTTGAAATCAATCCATTATTGTGTACATTTTCCAATTTAAGTTTTAAATTCACTAGATATACCTACTAAGGATGTTGCGAATATTCGCACCCGTAATTGCGGATTATTTGCAATAATTCCAACATCAGCATCCGCATCCGCATAAACTGATGCGGAGTTTGTTGCGAATGCAGATGTTTTTTTAACGCTATCTTTTCAAATTCGAAAAATAGCAACGGCACGGCATACTATACCATGATCAATAAAAAGGACCCTTTCACCCTAAGTAAAAATTTTAGATTAAAAAATCTTGGTCCCAAGTAGGCGACGACAAAAGCAACAACAAGTCATTTGCAATGGTCACAGATTTGAGGATATATAAGCTCTTGCTAAGTGGCCAGAGGACACAGTTTTTTTATATATTAAGTGAAAAATTGATACAAAAACAGAACATAAATGCCTCCACCAACAAAAAGCAGCATCTGGATCTATTTCATTTTAAATAAAAATGATCCTAACGCACGACTTCCTCGTTGAAAAGCCTCTTGAAGGCATCCAGAAGAGTTTGTTTTATTTGAGAGCGCCTACAATGAAAATCTTTAAAAAAAAAAGAAGATTCAGGTATAATATTTGTTTATAAGCATAAAACAAAGGCTTGCTTCAGAAGCGATATGGAAATGATGGTAGATTCATCAACTGAAGACGAAAGTGAAGGAGAATCTGATAACGCTAGTCACGAAGCACTTCCCCAAAGGGAGTTAGCATGTTACCGAAATAAAAAAAGACTAGAATTGGATAATAATCCACTTGATTGGTGGAAAGTCCATCAAACAGACTTTAAAAGGCTCTCCAAAGTTGCACTGAGGTATTTGTCACTTCTAAAAGCCAGTGTTCCCAGCGAACACCTTTTTAGCGGAGATTGATTAATATGCGATCCACTAAGAAACATATAACAGTCTGAGAAGGCTGCAAACTTGCTTTTTATTAAATATAACTCAACCATTTTTAAATTTAATTATTAAACGCAAATATAATCAATACAATTTTCCTTTATTTACGGACTCAAAATTGTTTTTATGTAATAAATTCTAAAATCCGCATCCGCATACGCATCCGCGGATGTGAGTCTCAAAAAATCCGCATCCGCATCCGTACATTTGTACATCCGCAACAACCCTGACCTACAATACCGCCACATAATTGATTGGTTCATTAATTATTCCCCTTCATAATTCAAATCCACCTAAATTAAGCAACAGTACACTTTAGATCATCAAAAAGATCACGGAAAATATTCTGGAAGCAAGAATTTTAACTGGAAAGTTAAAAGGAAAAGTGGTCCTGTTGCCACGTATTCCAATGATAGCAGAGCATACCATACCCTTTAGAAGGTTACAGTTTCCAATTCGATTTGCTTTTGCAATGTCTAAAAATAAGTTTGTAGTATAGATTTGGAAAATTTATACAGGAAAACCATTAAACCTATTTGTGTTACTAAAAGATAGGTTTACCAAAAATATTATGCAACGATTAATGCTAAATTAAGTTGAAATTAAAAGTTATTCAAAATAATAAATATTATTGTTAAAAGATTTTAAACTATCCCACCTATTTACTTCATTTATAAGTTTAACTGTCAGATGTTAATTACTAAAAACTTTGTAATGTACTCATTTTTTACAAACTTGAATAAAAATAATAATAAATTGTACATTCAATTCTTTTGTATTGATTTGTTCTTAAAATTCGTTCGTTTAAATCCAGCTTCAATGTTTCCGCCTTCGTTCGTAAATAATAATTTAATTGATATAAGAGGTTAAGTTAGCATAAAATCAGGTCGCCATGTTTTCTTACAAATAGCATCTAAGTAAAAAAGCATGCTGATGCCCGACCCAGATGTTCTCCTACTGTTCTCAATAATGTAATATGAGTAAAATGACAAAAAACGTTAGCCTCAGCAACGCATGACCGGCTCAGCTAGTAATAATAAAAGTTTTAATATCTCAAAAAAAAGAAAACGATTATTAAATTACTTAATTAAAATTTACAAAAAGTTTATGTTTATTCTTTTATTGGATAGGTTCAAGAAATTCGCAGGAACAGGAAAAACGGAATTGGCTAGAAACTGTCTCAATATTAATATTTATTCTTATAAGATATTTTTTTTTTTTAAACATACATTACCCATGTTTTGTTGGAAAATCTATCCATAGTATATTAGGATCTTACACGAATAACAAAAACAATATCCATAGTATGAATAACACCGATAAAAGTTAAAGTAGAATCTTACTATGGATCGTTTTTTGACATGTATACGAGTCTGGAATGGATCTTATGTTGTGATTTCGTTCTCAAATGTTGGTACGATTGATATTGCATTTGTATCTCGATGGCTGTGTTCGTTGAGTAGTAGTGCATTAGAAATTATGTATGTGTTTTCAATTGGGGAAAAAAATCAATTTATTACTGTTGATATTATTTAGTTTTGTTAATGAAAATACACTAACTAGGAAAAGGTAAGTGAGTTTTGCTATGTTTCCACCAAAGTTTTATCTCAGCTTATATTAAATAAATCTTTTTGGTTTTTCCACCGCACAAGAAGATTTAAAAATGATATACAAATGGTGTTTCGATGTTTTCGATGCGTGAAGTGCAAGTGAGATAGTGTGATTCGTGTTAAACAATGAAGAACTGATTAGTTCAGCACCATATAAGAATATGCTACTTACTTCATATCCATTTTTGTTTTGTAATTTGATTAAAACAATACTATTTTTTTGTACACAAACAATTAACAGACCATAATGCATTATCTGTTAAATCATCTCCTCCACAAAGGTTTTTCTTCTCAAATTTTGACTTGACTCCGATCTCCGACGGGAAAATAGTCAAATCAAAATCTTTTCAACTCGATTCAGGAATATAAAGAATTGAGGCGATCTTCAAGCTCGCTCCAAACAACACGTGTTAACGTAGTAGTCTACGAACAAACCCCTTCCTTGAAGCAATTCTTAAATTAATTTTTTTTTTATAGAATCTCAATTTACAGATTTTTTCTTCTTGAAAATTATCCATTTCATTAGTTTTAGTTAGTTTTATTTACTAAGTTAATTTTAACATTTGTTTTTCACAAAACTTTCTTCGATTTGAGTGTTTTTTTTTATTAATATTCTGACAGTTCTTTTTTCAGTTGTACCAATTTTTAAATACAAAAATCTAGCTACTACGGATGGAATACCAAAAACCGCAATTATTTTTGAGCAAAGTTTTTAACACCCATCATTTGATGGGTCGGGTTATTTTATGTAATTTCGTAAAAAAGATCCTAGGACTTAAAAACTTTATCCAGATGGGGGACATTCTGCTTTACCTTTATACGACAATCTGCTGGCCAGATTTAATTCAAAAAATGTTTCTGATGCCGAGAGTAAACACTTACTTTTTCGATCCCGCCAATTTTCTATATCTAGGTACTCTGTCCAGAGACACTTTTGAAAACTTTTGAATATAGCTTCGAATGCTGAAAAACAATTTGAAAAATTCGTTTTCCTAATCATTTTTAGATATATAAAAAAATACTTCCAAAAAAGAGGCTGGGATAACTTCCAATACCGTCTGTCCACTTGTCTTGATTCAAAGTTTGTGGGTTTTTCTCCTGGGTTAAAAAAGTTTTCAGTTAAATTATACTTACAAATTTAAAAATTACCAAAAATATTTTTCATTTAAGGAAATAGTTTAGTTTGAAAATTTAGTTATGTTAAACAGATTTTTAGTCGATAAGAAATTTAAAAAAATTAAAGTCCATTTCATAAATTTTTACAAATTTGATGAATGAAATTAATTTGAGAGATATCAAGAACCGAACATCAAATTTTTCCAAATTTGCGTGCTACTTTTGTAGATTTTATTTTTTTTAGGAAACAACGGACTGTTGGATTTTTATACAAAAAAGCTACTGCATATCGAAAACAATGTTTACTGTGAAATAAAAAGAGTTTGAAGAAAATGTTTTTAATTTTATAAAAGCTATTTAAGCCAAAAGTAAATTTTTACCAAGTTTTAGTATTGTTATTTCTCAGGTTTTTATTTTTTGTACAAAATTCTGTCAATTAGATTTCTCTTAAAATCTTACGGACAACAATATTTTTTAAATGATAAGAGTAGTTTAAAGTCCATTTCTCAAAGTATTGGAAAGATATTTAAGTCGAAAATCAATTTTTACTAACTTTTCTTTTATGTTTTGGAAAAAAACTGTGAATTCGATTTTTTTCAAAATTTAATCACTTGTTAAAAAGGTTATTTTTCGTTGCACATAATTATTTTGGAGATAAATTTTTTATTCGTAAAATTTTCGAGGGCACACTTTTTTTTCAGTTATTTTAATTTATAAAAACAAATGTTAATTTGGATTTTTTTTTTCAAAAATTATACTTGTTTGTTACTACGCTAAAATATTAAACATAAAATTTAATTCAAATCTCTAGCGTTATTTGTTCGTGAGATATTTAGGGTTAAATAAAATGTTCACGTTTTTTAAACTGCTATTTTTTTCTTGAGAGCCCTTTCTCATTTTTCTGCTTTATTATCTATATAAAAAAAAAGTATTTGAAGTCAATGTATCTTCTAGTTCTTGAGCTTTGGACTACGAGAAAAAACGTACGGATGCACAAACATCCTTCTAAAAATCTTTTATTTCGACTCTAAGGACCTTAAGACGTCGAGAAATGTCAAAATTTCCAATTTAACAAATCGGAACCATTACAATAACTTCCTTTGGAAAGTCAAAGAGAGTTTTTTGAAAGATTAAAATTGTATCCAAAAATTATTTTAATAAAATAGGTTTTCGAATTTGTTTTTATAAGAACTTATGGAATAATTTTAATAATGTTAAAATTTGAAGTAAACTATCTCAGTTGGAATAGTTTAAAATATCTTAACTTAGGGAGCAAAACTATGACGTAGAATTTTATCTTGATTTTCATTATACTCGTAAGACATGTATAATAGTTTAATAATTTTTGTTTTCCAAAAATAACAAAAAGAACGTTAAGGTTTCTATTTCCAATACGATGGTTTTTCAAAAAAAAATTATTTTTCATCGTAACTTTTTAATTAGAAATGAGTTTATTTTTCCTAGAAGTTATTTCAAATTGCATAAGTTTATGCATAGTTTGAACATAACCTTAAGTGTGGCAATAGTGCAATGAGGTTGGATGTAAGTGCCTTTTAGCTCCAACCAAAATTGTACACCTAATTATATTCAAATACCTGAGTTTCCTACCATATTAAGCGAATTATTTCAAGATATGCCAAGCAATTGTGCATCAAAATTATCAAATGGGATTTAAGTCTGAGAACCTTACACTGAAGATATCATCATAATAGCCACAAGGATTACAAAAATTTCTTTTCAAAAGTATTTTTAGTCTTAATATAAGGATACGTAATGGGATTTGCTTGAAGTTCGTTAACTATAAACGTCATTTTATTTTAAATTGTATTCATTTATACCAAATTACCACAACATCAACACAATAATTGAACACTTTTAAGAACGCACAAAATAAACATAACCCAGGATATTATCAAAATTATATAAATGTGTTAAAATAGGCGATGTCATTTAAATTTTAAATTTCACAATACGTTCTGCAAATTTAAATCGTCACAAAAGTTTTAACAATGTGAGATTTTATACTTTATGGCCCAATTTGGTACACGGGTACCTTTGAAATAAAAAACATTGTGAACTCTTTATCAAAAAGGGCTTCTTTTATTTTATTTAAAATCCGACCATTATTTAAAAAAATATATTTATGTTAGACTTTTATTAATAGGGAATCAAAATAAAAGCTTTTTTAAGACTCATAAAATTTAGATTTTTAAAACAAACAAAAATATACTTATTTTGGTGTGATTTTACAATGAATTGAAGAATATTGGCTGTTCTGTATAAAAGGTAGATACAAACAACTTTATTTAAGTATTCAAAACATGAGTTAACCTATTACTTGACACGATCTGGCAACCATGACAGCAAAAAGCTCCAAGTTATTGTATATTCCTTGTGTGGAAAAATTCCCTTTCGCTTTATTTTTCCAATTCAACATGCAAAACGCATCCTTCTATAGCATCATCACATTGCACCATCAATTTCTTCCATTCTTGATCCAATGGAAGACGCTTGATGTTTTCTATATTTAGAAATACCCTTTGAAATAAATATAAAAACAAAATAAAATGTACAAGAGAATTTGTTTGTGATACTCGTGAGTATTGGAAGCACCCTTTCTTTTTACCCTCTTTAACGCTATAAAGCATAAGTAATTTGTTTGTTTTGCTTTTATTTTTATTTCGCTAGAGAAAATTGCTTTTAGGACATAAAGAAAATATAAATACGATGAAAAGCAAAATAAAAGCAAAGTTATAAAAACGCTCTCTTCAATAATAATTCCTTTGGATTGTCTACAGTTTTACTTTCATCATCAAAATAAGAATAAAAATAAAAAAACAAAAACTTAGCAATATCAATTTCCAACCCAATTTATATGTTTATAAAAAGTAGGGTATAGCTAGACTGATACTATGATTGACTTCAATATTCCAATTTCAAGTCAATCTTAATTTCGAAATGAAACAAATGAAATCTTATTCCAACCGTTAAAGTGATAAACCTCTGAAGTATCCTGACGTCAATATACATGGAATATAGACAACAACACACCAATGTAAGTCTAATAAAACTAAACAATAACCAAGGATGTGTTTATTTCTAATCTCCCGCACTGAAGCTGCCAAAATATATTTAAGGACTATATGTAGATATATAGGACTCTACCTTCCCTTAGAGCCTTAATGTAAGGATCTATTCGCAAAAAGCTTTGCTCTATTCGGTCTTTCGGTCTTTAGAAGTAGAGAAAAGGATAAGAAAGGATTTTTTGGTGGCATTGAGTAAACATTAACAAAATCCATCTTCCTTGTTACTATACCGTATAAAGATATATATGTGTATATGTAAAATATAGAGCTATGTTCTTTTTTGCCCCAAACAATGAATATTCATGTGAAATGTTGTTAAGTCTATGCAAACAATGAGAGGATTCCATTTAAGGGTTCTGTGTGTTTTCTAGCTTTACTAGGGTTGCTCTACACACCGAGTGCTAGAGCCCTTATAACGCATACATACATACATATATAGCTAGCTACATGCTGACGTCCTTCAGCTAAAGAAAGTGAAATGTTGATAACAAAAGAAAGATTTTTTTTTCTTTCTTATATTCATTCACAGAATCTTCTTGTCTGTCTTTGCCCTCAACGCAAACTTTAAGAAGATGTATCTTATATACCTACATACATACATATCTATATGCTTATAACTTAGGTATTGTAGATATAACGTTGGTATTTTTATAGAAACAAGTCCATGTTTACAATTGGTTAAGCCCTTAAAGGATGTTATTTGTTTCGTATGAGTATGCTACACACATGTACCTACGTATATACATATGAACATACTATAAAAGTGAAAAATTATGTTTTTTTTCCTTTTGTTGTTGTTTTGTTATCTCAATATGGAAGATTGAAAATGAAGGATATACGTATAAAGCTGCATACCTACATAGCCTATATGTATGATTTAATATTGACATTGAGGCTCAAAGATAAAAACCAAAAAAGGTTTAAGCACTTTGGGTGACAAAGGATTTTAAGGAAAATTGCAGTATAAAAATAGGAAAAATAAAAATTGAAAAAAAAAACAACAAATAGTTTCAATAAGGGTTTTGTGTACGTAATCTTTTGTCTCGTTGTTGTGTTTTTGTTGTTTTATTTTACAACTTTAAAAGACTTAAGAAAAAATACTTAAATAAAATAGCTTGAGAATATTATTCCTTAGCTTAGCTTCAAACATTATATGAGGAACAAATAACGATTTTGAAAATTCTTTCACTTTAATATAGGAAAGCTATCAAATTTGACGAGATTCAAAAATGGTTCGGAAACCTTAATGTGTTAAAGAATAAAGTAGAAAATGGTTTGGAAAGTTCTTTCGACTTAGATTTAGTTTAAATTTCAAAGCTAGAACAAGAGTTATCCTTTATAAAAATATAAAAAGAGAAACAACATTTTTTGACTTTGAACAATTTAAAGTTATGTTTAATGTGAACTCACTTAACTTTTTAAGTATGGTATTAAGTTTGATCTTTTTTGATTTGTGGTGTAAAGGCTGCTACTTCCTGAGTGATTGTCTCCTTAAGTGCTTCCAAAGATTTTGGGCGATGAGTGTAGACTTGGGCCTTTAAATGTCTCCAAAGAAAAAAATCACAAGGTGATAAATCGGGGGACCTAGGGGCCAGGTAATGTCTCCTCGTAAAGAAAGAAGATGCTCTGGAAACATCTCTCTTAAAATGGTTAGTAAACGCTGTTAAGTGTGTGCTGTGGCTCCATTTTGGAACCAGACTTCTTTGTGGGTCCTAGTAAACTGATTTAAATTTGGTTGGAGGAAGGTCTCAATCATGTGACAGTAGCGATCCGCGTTAATTCAATTTTGTCCCCATTTTTTGCGAAAAAATACGGACCTAACACACCAAATTCAGCAAAAGCACACCAAACTGTCACACAAGGGCTTTGAAGTGGTCGTTGATGAATTTCTTGAGGGTTTTCTGCTGCCCAGTATCGGAAATTTTGTTTATTTACAGTACCCAACAAATGGAAATGGGCCTTGCCAGACGAAATTAAAACAGCAACAACGGGAATGTTTCAAAGAATGTCTTCACAAACAACTCTGCGAGTTTCAAAATCTCTCTCACTTAATTCTTGTGCGATCATCATTTTGTAGGGATGTATATGAAGATGTGTGTGCAAAATTCGTCTTATACTCCTATCAGTCAATCCAAGGGCAGCTGCATGTTTAAATTCTGAACACCTCGGAGATTACTGTATATAGACACACTTACACGTGCCACATTATCCGGTGTTGTTGCGGTTAAAGGTCGGCCACACCATTTTCTCTTTAGCGTAGAACCCGTTGCTCTAAAGTTTGATAACCAAACTTGAATTATTTTTCCATCCGGAACAGGATCATGTCGTCCAAGTTGAAATCGAATGCGAAATGCTCGCTGACTAGTAATCACAGAACCACCATTACGGATATATTCCTCTACGACAAATGTGCGATGCTCACCGTGCCACGCTATTATGATTACTAAAAACCGCACGTAGGCCTCTATCTATCTATACCCGAAATACCATTTTATCTATTAATAGCTTTAAATACAAACGTCTAAAAATACCGGAGGTTTTTTTTTAGATATTCATCCGTTTTTGATTCATATATTTTTTTAAAGTTAATTCAAAATCCCATCTTTAACATTATTGTAATATTTTTTTCAATACACATATTTAAAAACTTTAAAAAAAATCTTAGTTAAACAATGAATAAGTTTAAAAAAAACCCTTTGCATTTTCAGTTTAAAACAGTTTTATCATATAATCCGCTTCATCTGAATATGCACATAATAATAATATTATCAAAAATGCTCTTTATTTTTTTCCAAGTATTGAAACATCTGTCCTTACTGTTTCCTAAAGTCTTGTTTTCGTAAGTAAGTAAGTAAATTACTCCCGTTTTATAGTATTGCATAGTTTCAGTAAACAATTTTGGGTTTTTAAAAGAAATTCAATTTCTGATTTAAAATTTTAAGACCAGTAGGCATGCCTTAGCCGTGTAGCAGCTGATGGAATTGGATAAAGTCTTAATATCTTTTATTCTTAGTTAAAAAATAAAGATTTTAACAGATAAAATATAAAGGTACGAGTAATTTTAAGATGTTTCTGGGTTTAAAATAAAATACAAAAATTGGCGTATACGCAAGTCTCTTAATAGTTTTAAGAATTATTAAAATTCGAGCCATCTTAAATGTATTAAACATAGGAAACAATTTGTTGACGAGCAACAACACGTTATACTATAAGAGTTTTTCAAAACTAAAATAATCTGGAAAAAGAATGGTAGCGATATTACTGTTGAATCTCGTTTGCTCTTTTCACGACTTGAAAAACTAGAAAGATTTTAAGAAATTCAACACAACTGTGAAATAGGTTTTGTTATATTTAAAGCTGTCACTTATTATGGAACATTTAAGGTGGAGGTCGTTACTAACTTACGTTGGGAACCCTTTAAGGGGCATAGGGCCTCTACTACGCCTACGCGCCATCGTGTGCGGTTTACGGAAATGTGTTTTAGCTCCCTCCAACTCTATCCTAGTGACGCTGTTTCCGTCTCGACTGTCCTGCACCATGTGCTTTTCGGTCGGTCGTCCAGCTCTTCTCTTTCTTGTGTGAGCGGATTCCTTTGCATTGCTGTCGTTACGTTTTCGAAGCGTATGTCCAATCAATTGCCATTTACACCTTCGTATTATAGAGTCTATAGGTTCCTAACCCGTTCTACTATGAAGGACCTCATTTGATATACGATCTGGCCAGAAAATCCTTAGGATGTTACGAAGACATCTATTCACGAATTTTTGCAGCTTTATTGTAATGGCTGAAGTAACCTTCCAATTGCTGCATTCATAAAGAAGCACAGATTCAACATTTGTGCGAACCAGTTGTTCTTAAGCTGATAGAGTTATTCCTCTAAATTTTCGACAGCATACTGAAAGTCGCTTTTGCTTTGCCGGTGGGATAGATGACTTCTTCTTCGGGTCCGCCTTCGATAGAGACGATACTTCCAAGGTATTGAAAGCTCTCCACTTTTTTCACCAGTTGGTTGGAATTATTTTACTTGATGTTTTATCAAATGAAAAAATAAACTTTTCAGGTGTGCCGCAGGGCAGCCATCTTGGACCACTCCTTTTTATTCTTTTTACGAATTTATATTTTTCATTCAAAGTATTTCTTATGTTGATGATCTCTAGTATTTCAGCTGCGTAAGTTCTCAATTAGAATCCAATAAAATTCAAAACAATATTGACTTCAATGTTAACTTGTGTACTATAAATTAATTATATTTCAATATTAAATAACGCAGTATTGTAACATTTTTAAACATTTTAAATCTATTTGGCTTCAGTTACAAAATTGATGATTGTTCATTACAAAGGTTAACGAGACAAAAAGATTTTGAGTTGTCTTTAACTAGAAAATGTGGTTTTAGCTTCAAATTCTATAACGAAACGCAATGTTGGGTCTTATTTCCTTAAGTTCTAAGTCTTTTGAAGATCCATGTACTCTAAAAAGCCTTTATTTATCTCTCGTCAGAACTTTGCTGGGGTATTGTTGCATTATAAGGAATCCCTTTACCCCAGCAAGTGGGTATATTAAGGATTGAAAAAGTTCAGAAAAGATACACCAAATTTGCTTTACTTAAGGTTTTAAGAAACTCAGATATTACGAGTACATCTTCATCTTCATCAGACTTAGAGACTTGACACTTCAAACCCAAACTTGATCACATCTTTCGATTGCACCGGAGGATAAAGGGACTCTGCATTGATGATAACAATTGCACCCTTGTAGGGTCCCTTCGAATTATCTTCCAGTTGTGAGTAGGAAGGGTTGGATTGGTGAGTCCGATTACTTTTAGGACGTGGTCAGCTTCCTTGAATATGGCCGGAACCGTGATGCGAGCCTTTTGTCTGCAAGGAATGTCTTCCTTTGCAACAACCTCGAGCTTAGCACCAGGCCAGACATCCTCAAGTAGGCAACCGCCAGCGTCAGTAGATCGCACGACCTCCGATCATCACAGACCAGTCCCGGATGGCAACCGCCATTTGTGATAGGTGGTATTCCCGGATTGTCGTTGGGCCCTCAGCTAGGCTGAGATTCTCTTGTATCTTAAATTTTTTTTATTGGATGCTTTGACATTGAGAATGTTTTCACAATTTAAACTGGGAGGCGTTTAAAATTTTCGAAGGAACAAATAACATAGTTGACAGTACTTCATCTAAAAATTAACTATTTTACTATTAATATTTTAAAACACTGCATATTTTCAAAAAAGGGTGCTTTTACTGAAAATTAGAATAAATGATAAACCACAAATCGTTAAGAAGCATAAAGTAAACAGATTTAACGTTGATATTTATTTTTGTTTATAACACAAAATGCATTTTAAGTATATTTAACGTTCTACTACAATGAAGTATTTCAATTCCAACATAATAGTTAATTAATAACTTACGCTTAAATTTGAATCAAAGAACCAAAGAGCAGCTGAACTTTTTTTATTACTTCAATCATCGGAACGTAAATTCTTATGAAAACATAGTATTTAAATTTTACTTACGAATTTGTTTTTAAATCAAAAAACTTTAAACTGCATTGTTGTATTCCTATAGTTGAAACAATCTAAAAAAAAAAAAACGAGAAAAAAGAATTTTCCGTAATAAACTAAAAAATGGAAGTAGATGTTCAAAATTAAGATAAGTAAAAATTTTGAATATATGTGTTTACATTTATTATTTCGAGTATAGAAACACTTGTACTTACATCCCATTTGACATTTCCTAAAATTAACAACAGAGGGTACTATGCCAAAGTGGGTGTGGGTGTTAAGAATAACATTTTAACCACCCCCACCGCATTATGGTGAAGAAACATTATTGTTCGTTTTTTGTTTTGTTTCTCTCAATTCCATTGGTTTTGCGGGTTGTTTAATTTGAATTTATTGCTCAATGAAATTTGCATTTGAGGTCAAATCGTGTCAAATTCTTCTATCGACATAAAATATATGTATTTTTAGGGCAGAATGGAAGTGTCAGCATCCTATTTGTGTCGGCCATTTTCGGTTGCCTATTCTCGTTTCGTTTATTGATGGCCTCAATGGTTTATGTTTTATTCGATTGATACTCGTGTTCTAAGCTATTAATCTACTTAAAGGTTTCAATATACTCGTATAAAATACGGTACGGATATGTGAGTATCTTCTTGTCGGTGGTTTGGAGACTTCTATTGATTTATTGAAACGAATAGTGGATATCTGTTGAAAAACCACATCCATTCTCAAAATTCAAGATATGTTCTTATGTATTGCTTTTATTTGTTTTTGGTCTTTTAGTGTGGGATAGAAAAATGAAATAAAAATGATTTGTCAAAGTGATCACTGTATTATGAACTCAAATTCATTTTCTATTGAAATGAATGTGAGATTTTCCAACTTTTTTTACTCATTTTTCTTTGAAGTTATTTATCTTTGTATATGAAATAGGAATTCTATTCAAGTCTGAGTGGAGACATCATAGAAAGAAGAAATATTGATGTGTGATTTTTTGATGATGTGAATCTCAGTATAGTTTGCATATTCCTAGAGAAAAAGGAATATCTGAACTGCGTCATTAACAGGGGCACAACATCACGTATAAGATCCCATCTGCCGTATTATTTGAATGTCTTAAGTCTTTCGTCAACAACCCGATAGGTTGTATGGTTCAGACCAGGAAAGACCACCATTGAACAAATATTCACACTGGAAAAAACCTCGAACTTCAAATTGATACCCACCTATTCTATTCATCTATTTCTAGGCCACGTATGAAAGTACCTATAAAGAAACAATTTGCAGACCAATATTAAGCTTTGGCATCACTGTCGAATATGTCCGTTTGTGCAGAATGAGGATGGTTTAAACCCACTGCTCCCAGGTAGGTGAGGATTCCTAAGCCACTGAATTTTGTATTCATTTGTATAGCTTGGTGCCATTATGCTTTTCCCAAAATTGCCTCGCCATATACATTAGTAATTAAGTTGCTTATCAGTTTTTGCCACAACATGGTCTCAGAACCAATTCTTATTTCAATTTTACATGGTTTAAATTTTCCGTAAATAAGCAAATCATTCACTATTGCTTCTTTTATCGAAGCCCTACTCTGGGCACAGTGTCAACTTCTCGTGGATATGATGCTTTGTCTGATTTCATAGAAAGAATTGTTTCGTCCTACCCTCGCATTGAAATCGTTATTACGGGCGATTTGAATATACACAATTCTTTATTGCAGACAGACTCGAATATCGGCCGTAGTAGGTCAGGCAGAATATACTCTTGAGCTGTTTCTTACCTCTTATCCTAGTAAATATAATATCATTATTCATTATCCTATCTTTTTAGGCACATCTGACCATTGTGTTACATCAGCATATTTTTTCTTGTCAAAATTTTTCAGTTAAAGAAAGAGCTCCTAAAAGAACCGTTTGGAAATACGAGAAAGTCAATTGGGACGGTCTCAACAAATATTTCAGGATCATTAACTGGTCAGTGGTCACATCCTTCCTCGATAGTGATTTTGGTTCCAGCGCTGATATCAAGTTTGATTCTCTTGGAAATGAGATCTTTTATCCCAAACAGGGTAAAATCATCATACTTAAGGAAAACGCCTGGTTTGATTCAAGCTGCCAGGAGGTTATAAGTATCAAGGGGATAAGTTTCCGTTTCTATAAAGTCAGCCCTACTGAGGAAAGCCGAAAAAAGTTCAAACAAGCCAGGAAAGCCTGCAACGCCCATATTCGACGGACCAAATTTTTACATGACCAAAAATTAAAGCAACAAATACTGCAATGTCCTAAAGGAAGTTAAAGTGTTTGGGAATTTGTAACAACATGAGGAATTCTTCCTCCATTTGTTAGCTCTCTGGATAAAGTTAATCTCATTGCTAAGCCAATTCAAAGCTGCCAGTGAGTGCCAAGACGCCGCCGCCACCTGTCATTGAGCGCAGTAATGCTTCTATGGGGCCAATCTTTTCTTGCACTCGTGACAAGAGTCCTAAATGATCTTAACATACATGAATTCGCTGGTGCGGATATTATCCCCACTATTGTTCTGCAGAGGTGTTCTTCAACAGTGGCAATACCACTGCGTAAGCTTTTCCATCTCTCTTAATCCTCAGGTCCCGTTTCGAGCGGATGGAAAACATTTGTCCAGCCCATCCCTTTAAAGGCGAATCTTTCTCGCCCTCTAATTATTAGTTGATTGATTAGTTGAAATCAGAGCAATGTAAGTAGCGCGTTTTCAAAAATTGTGACCGAAGCGGAGAAGATGGGTTTATTGTCAATGAGAGCATATCCAAGAATATGCTGTCATCAAAACAGGACATTGAACGACGACAATGTCTTTGACAAAACGTCACCTTGAACAGCTATTACTTTGAGGTAATTGAGGACTTTGTCTACCTTCGCACCTTCAAACGGAGAACCACTCTTGCAAATCGTTGATTCTTTAAAATTAGAGGGAATTGAGTAGTAAATTCTCTTTAGAGAAGCTGAAGTCATCCTACCCAAAACTCTGGTCATCGCTGTGCTCATATATGGTGCTCTGACTTGGACCTTAGCAAGATGAGAACCTCTTAGGATGTTTCGAAAGAAAAAGTACCTAAGTGATTTTTTGTAACGTCTGCCTGCATAGATGGAGAGCGAAGTAAAAGATACAATGATAAAAAATGATCGGCTGTACGGCGACACTGACTTCTTAGATGTTTGGGTCATATAGAGCGAGTGGCCAACAACACTCTAGCCCAGAAGGTTTTTAAATACAATAACAAGGATTAGTACAATAAAGGAAGACCTTGACCTAGGTGACGCAAAGGTGAAAGAGGATCTCGACAAAAAAAGCGTGCGATATTGGAGATATTTAACTAGGTAACGTGTTGGCTGAAGGCGCATGTTGGTTGAGGCCCAGGTTCGTCTGGCATTGAAGCGCTTAAATTTGTTCATGAACTTATAAGCTGAATTCAAAATTGTTGGCATAGCTACGTAAATGCGAATTCTCAAAATGTTAACTATCGAATGTTTATGAAAAGTTTGAGAGTCCATGCTTTGAGTTTAAAATTAATGTGAAGCAGCGTAAAACGCATCTACCCTCTTGCAATTATTTTTCCTTCTATTTCTTTCAGAAATAAAGGTAATTCTATTATTATATTGAAAGTGCTTATAATATTTGTAAGACAAGAGATTTTTCAGTTGTTCGCTAAAAAACACTGGTTTTTGGTTTTGGCATTTATATAATTTCTGTGACCTCCAGCTTGACAATTCTTTGACATAGCAAAATTTCATCATCAGCAAGTTATTTAAAAACTTTACATAAGTCTTTGTTCTCAGTTCTTAAATTCCGTTCTAGTAATTTGAAAAAAGTTTTTGCTGGTGCACCATGGCGTATACGTACTATTTTTTCTATTAGTATTTCGGATGTGGGTTGTGGTTAGTTTTCTGTTCAAACTTAAAACTACAAAAATAAATCGAAATGGTTGTTATTATATTTCGTTTATCTTAATGTTACACCAGCTTAAACATGTTCAAATATACATTTAAGCTACTAAACTGATATCAGTTGAACTCTTGGCGAAGAAAAAAAAACAGATCAAAAATCCATTATTTTAGAAACATTTTTTAAACATCTCTTCCTTTTATCAGAAAGTTCTCTTCGAGCTATAAAAATGCAAAGTGAAGGATAATACTAAAAGTGAACGTGTGTGTGTTTGTGTATTTTTTAATACGACCCAAAAAAATACCACAAAGAAAATTCACCGCAACCCAACACAAATATAAGAATTCACAGGATAACATTTTCTTTCCTTCTATTTTCTATCTGCAATATACACGTGTGTAGTTATATTTTCATTTATCTATTCTTATTCTTCTGTTTTGAAAACTTAAAGTTTTAAATCAAATGCAATTTTAAAGAGGAATAAGAAGTTTTTTTTTAAACAAAATAAAGCTAAAGGAAAATTTTAGTTTTCTCTGCATTTTATAGATCTGTCTCTGTGGAATGGGGAGGGGCGCATAAGGTGATACATAGATACAAATACATAAATTCTACCCACACACAGATTCTTCACCCGAATCCTCTCCTCATCCATTAATTGAATTTCCAATGAACTTTTTTCTTTCATATTTTCTTCTGTGTTTTCCAAAAAGTGCATTGGAGTGCAAGTTTTGATGGAAAATTTATGGAAAAGTTCTTTCTTCCTTGCTATATTTTTTTTTTGGAATAAAAATAAAACTTGAAATGCCAACTTAAATGCATATATTTGTAGTATAAGTGTACAGTTAGAAAATGTACTTTTATTGCATGTAGTTGGCACAATGAAATGTGAGTTTGAATCATGGAAATTAATGCTCTTCGTAATGTGGGAAAATTATGAATTTTCTTATTTTAAATGATGTTGAGGATAAAGTGTGGAGTTTAATGTGAGAAAGTGAATAATTAAATAAATAAAGTGTACTACCTGCTTTTTTTTCTGGGTGTGTTGTGTTTAAAACACTTATAACTTAAGCTCTATTATAAGAACAAAATAGGGAGTCATGTTCAAGAACAGATTAAGGTTTGGAAGTTTTTGGATACAATATATACTTATAACTCAATATGATAACCAAATTGTCATATTGACTACCGAAGTTGTTCTATCGACTTCTTTTGTTGTCATATTGACTACCCAAAATTGACAATCGAAAATTGTTCTATTGACTATTTAGTAGTCAAATTTTTAAAATAAGGTTGTCATATTTAAGTTGACTGTCTTGATATTGCAGAATAGACTTTCAAGAAATCCAGTGGGTCTTTTTTTATATTACAACCACATTATTAAATTCCATAAAATTTAATTTCATACATAAGGTCGTTCTAAATTGTAATGAATTCAAAAATAACAAAAAATGAATAATCAAAAATTATGAACAAATCAAAACGTAGCAGTCCATCTTGGTACATCGATATTATTTTCTTCGAAGTACTTTTTAACCTAAGAAATAAAAAAAATTCCAAATATTATTTTTAGTCATAAAAGTTTTAGCTTTTTTTAAAGCTTAGTATTAGCCAGTCATGGTAAAATTAAAAACAAGTTTATACTTACAATTTTGGCTGTACGACAAGGAGCATTGTACTGTTGAAAAATGAAACTCCAAGTGTCCTCAAAAAGATCTAGCATTGTGTTCTCTAATACGTTCTCCAGAACTCGAAACTTTTGAATTGACTTTGGACTCTATAAAGCACAATCTTCCTTTTTCATCTCCAGAGAACAACCCAAAAACATCGCACCTTCTGAAAAAATCAAATTGAATTCTAGATAAAACATATACTATATGTAATTGTCCAAATTGTGTTTAATTAGTTTTGAAAATTAGAATGTTGGGTGAATTCATGGTGGATTTAAGCAACATTCGTGGTTTAAGAAAGAACCTATACGCCAACGCCACATGTGTCCACACTGCATCAAACAGGCCAGCTGTTTGGGCATTGAGTGAACCTAAAATAGGTGAACATTCCGATCATTCGGAATTTAATCTAAATGGGTATAACTTAGTGCCATTATTTTTTCAATGTAATAAATACACAATAAGTGTTTTACCGCCTCTAGGCATATCAGACCATTGTATCGTATCTGCAAAATTCTCATGTCATAAAACCCAGTTGAAGAAAAAAACTCTTATGAGAACTGTTTATCAATATGAGAAAGCCAACTGGGACGATCTCAACGAATTCTTCAGGAACTTTAACTGGTCACTATGCTTCCTCGGTAGTGACGTGGATTCCGGCACAGATATGGTAACAAATTTAAATCGTAGTGGAATGAGAAATTTTAACCCGAATAGGGTGAAATCTATCAAACCCGAAGAGAACTCATGGTTTGATTCGAGCTGTAAAGAGGTTATTAGGTTCAGAGATGTAAGTTTCAGTTGTTATAAAGCCAAATCGACTGAGGAAAGCGGCAATAAGTTTAAAAAAGCTAGAAAGAACAGTAATGGTCATATTCGACGAACCAAATTTTTGCATGATCAGAAATTAAGCCAAAAAAGAGGCTGGGATGCGACCCACACTGATAACTTCCCATCCCGTCTGTCGATTTGTCTTGCTTAAAAGTTTGTCTTTATGTACTCGTATCAATTTTTACCAAATTTGGGTACTCTTTTTGTAGATTTTATTTTTATATGAAAAAACGGACTGTTCGATTTTTATATAAAAATTACTGAATATCGAAAACAATATTTTCTGTGAAATAAAATAAATTTCAAGCCAATATTTTTAAGTTTTGAAAAGCTATTTGAGTCGAAAGTAAATTTTTACGAAGTTTTAGTATTATTTTTTTTTTGAGTTTTATTTTTTGTAACAAAAACTGTCAATTCGATTTTTTTTAAATTTTACCAACAATATTTCTTATGAGATAAAATTACTTTAAAGCCAATACTTAAAATTTTTAAAGAGATATTTGAGTCAAAACTCAATTTTTACCAACTTTTATACATTTTTTTAGGTTTTTATTTTTTGTAAAAAAATGTCAATTCAATTTTTTTCAAACTTTAACTGAATGTTGACAACAATATTTTTTGAAAGATAAAAGTAAATAAAAGCCAATATCTCAAAGTTTTGAAAAGATATTTGAGTCGAAAATCAATTTTTACCAACTTTTATAAATTATATTTTTTAGGGTTTTATTTTTTGTAAAAAAACTGTCAATTCGATTTTTTTCAAACTTTAACTGAATGTTGACAACAAGATTTTTTGAAAGATAAAAGTAAATAAAAGCCAATATCTCAAAGTTTTGAAAAGATATTTGAGTCGAAAATCAATTTTTACCAACTTTTATAAACTTTTTGTTTAGGTTTTTATTTTTTGTAAAAAAAACTGTCAATTCGATTTTTTTCAAACTTTAATTGTATGTTGACAACAAAATTTTTTGAAAGATAAAAGTAAATTAAAGCCAATATCTCAAAGTTTTGAAAAGATATTCGAGTCGAAAATCAATTTTTACCAACTTTTATACATTTTTTTTTTAGGTTTTTATTTTTTGTAAAAAAAACTGTCAATTCGATTGTGCTCAAAATTTTTCAGAATGTTGAAAACAATATTTCTTATAAGATAAAATAAAATTGAAGCCTTAATTTCAAGTTTTTGAAAAGATATTTGAATCGATATTCAATTTTTACGAACTTTGAATAATGTTTTTTTCAGATTTTTATTTTTTATAAAAAAACTGTCAATTAGATTTTTCTCAAAATTTTATCAGATATCAAAAACATTATTCTTCGTTGCACAAAATTGTTTTAGAGATAAAATCATATTTCAGTCGTAAAATTTTGGAGGTGACAAATTTTTTTTTTCAGTTTTATTGATTTAAAAAAAAAACCGTTATATTGATTTTTTTCAAAAAATATACCTGTTTGGTATCACGTTACAATCTATTATATAAAATTTAATTCAAGTCTCTAGCGTTTTTGGTTCGTAAGATATTTAGGGTTAACCAAAATTTTCACTATTTTTTCAAACTGCTATAGTAAAAAAACCACCCACGCAATTTTCTTGAGAGCCCTTTCTGCATCTTTTTGCCTTATTATCTGTATAACAAAATTTATTTGAAGTCGATATCTCTTCTGGTTCTTGAGCTATGGACAACGAAAAAAACGTCGCGAACGTACGGATGTACGGACGTACGGACGTACGGACGTACGGACGTACAAACGTACGTACACACGCACGCACAGACATCTTTCTAAAAATCTTTTATTTCGACTCTAGGGACCTTGAAACGTCGAGAAATGTCAAAATTTTCAATTTGACAAATCGGACCCATTACAATAACTTCCTATGGGAAGTTAAAAATACTACAATGTCCCAAAGGAAGTAAAAATTTCTGGTCATTTGTAAAAAACGTACAAAACACCACGTCATCCTCGGTTGCAACGCTCGTCCACAATGACACTCACTATGTAAGCTCGATTGATAAAGCCAATTTGCTTGCAGCACATTTTGCTGTTAATTCGACGCTACCGGATAGTGTCATGAGCCCTCCTGTTCTTAAGAGAAAGACCTTGACATACACAGATAGGCTGGCCCGGTAGTATTCCCCCTATTGTTCTAAAGAGATGTTCTTCAACGCTGGCAAAACCACTGCGTAAGCTTTTCCATCCTATCTACAGGTCTCTTCCCGAGTGGATGGAAAACTGTATTTGTCCAGCCTGTCCCTAAAAAAGTCGAATCCTCCTCTCCCTCAAACTATCGTCCAATTGAACTTACGTCTCTTCTTTTTAAGGTCATGGAAACGCTTATTAATTTTCAGCTTAAGAAATATCTTGAAGAACGGAAGCTTCTTAATGGAGGCCAGTATGGCTTTCGTAGCGATAGGTACACTGGTGATCTCATGCTTCAACTCACCGAACAGTGGAACAAATTTTTACATTTTTAAGATTATTGCACTTGATATTTCAAAAGCACTTGATAGAGTTGGGCATCAAGCTCTCTTATCGAAAATTCGTGCTTTTGGTATTGATGAATCTCTTCTTCGTTGGATTAGAAATTACCTTTCTGACCGTTCAATACAAGTTGTATTGGATGGTTTCAAGTCTGAAATTAAAACATCATTAATTGACATCATTGTTCAATGGGGAATCAAAAACCGTGTAGAATTTTATGCTTTGAAAACTCAATGCTGTCTCCTGTCGTTATGGAATGATAACATATTCGATATCGCCAAAAATGCTGCCAGGTGCTTAGGATTTTTCCGACGAAGCAAGAAATTGTTCACCTCTTCTGATCTATGTGATGTCAATAATCTACAAAGCTTTCATCCGTCCAAAGCTTGAATATAATTCGCATATCTGGGCAGGTGTCCCCAAAACAAGTTTAAATTTCTTGGATAGAATTCAAAAAAGTGTTTTAAAAATGTTAGGCGACAGAAATATAATCAAAACGTTTACATCGCTAGAACACCGCCGCAATGTTTTATGCCTTTCGTTGTTTTATACATAGTTTTATAAATAATGTTTTGTCGAATTATCCAGTTGCATTTCACCCCTTAAACAATTCAGCCGTATTACTCGCACTTCTAGGAATGCTCATCAGTTTTCCCTTGAACTCAATTTCGGGCGTACTATCAAATATAGAGATTCTTTCTTAAATCGCACATGGAGAATGTGGAATGCTTTGGCCAACTCTGTTTTTCAAAATAAACACTCAAATTATCTTCATTTTTTTCTTCCTATTTTCCTCCTTTTCACACCTCGATCCTCGAATCTCAATTTGCTTTTTATTTTCTTCGACTTCCCAAATATCCTCCTTCTAGATTTTTATTTCCCCTTAAAAAAATATTCCTTAATCATTCTATCCGTTTAACTTCTCGCTTGTTAAGCACTCAAGAGTCCTTCCAAGCTAATTCCCAACTAACTTCTTCCTCCCTCGACAATTCCAGTCACACACACTTTCCTCCAACCCAAGCACTCGTTTTCGTGAATGTCGGTCACGGCATCCCGGAAGCTTTACGCTCATCAGGCAAGCCGCCGTTATTGACTCTCATCGAAACTTTACATTCACAAACACAAACATGGTTTTCACATGTTGTTAGATAAGATTACAAAACTTGCTGAAACATAATGGCCAAGTTCAGACCCTTTCCCAACTATTCTTATTTTTCGAGGAAGATTAAAGTAAAACAAAAATTGAGAAGAAGTCTCTACTTGGCATTTCTCGCGAGATTCGAAGTGTGGATTTTACAAAACCATTTTTTATGGTTACGAATTAAATCCTTTAAATATAAAATATGTTGTTATTGCTGTTAAAGTAAGGATCCGCCTGACCTCATACTTTTTATGCTCATACGCCTGCATTTTCGACCTTGTCGATATTCGTTCTATATCACCCGGTTTTCTTGCTTTTGCAAGTTCAGGTTGACCTGAACTTTGCCGATATTTTGCAGCGACATCATATGAAAAAGAAAAAGGCCAAAGGCTTATTTTTGTTGCGGTAAAATTTTCCGTAACAACTCTTTTTATAAAATAAAAGTACCGACTTAAGTGCTCTAAGTCAAGCTTTCAAGAGCCTTTTCTGTCTGATCTTGATGAAATTCATTTGCCTGTAGCTCGACACAGATTGTTTTTAAGGTCCACCGATGTCCTGAACACATGACTTAAAAACGATCTTCCACTGGGCTCGTCTTTTTTGGCCTCCCTAAACCTTTTTTGAAGAGGAAGAAACGGTTCTTCATCTTCTATGCACATGCCCTGCTCTAGCTTGAAAACGCAAGAATTACCTAGGAGAATTCTTCTTTAACGATCTAAACGATCTAAATCATATCAGTATAATCAGCCTCTCACGTTTCGTAAGGGACTCTAACTGGTTCCATTGAGCTTAGGAGGAAGCCTCAAGATTCATGTGGTATCACAATGGGCCATTAAACTGGCCTAAGTGTGTCCGTTTCCATCTTGGACAGCCACTATAACCTAAACTAACCTAACCTAAACCTTTTTTTTCTACTTTGAGCCCGGTCTAACGATATTTTTTCAAATTCCATGCCACAGTTTGTTGAGCAATATTTAATCTCTTAGGAATTTCACATGTTGTCAAATCGGGACGTGACAAACCCAAAAATATTGGCTTTATGCTCCGAACTGATTTTTTTCATATTTTTTAAACAAAATCACTTCGGTTGGTATTGGACTACTATCACGAGTCAAATTCAGCTCTTATTGATAACAACATTAACTTTTATCTACCTAGTGCAACAAAAACCTGTAGCTTACCTGTACTTAAAATTATAAGGGACGAGGAATTCAGACTCAGAATGGGAAAAAGTAAAGGGTATTTTTTAGATGGGATTTGGAAATGTTAAAATCGAAGACTAGCATAGCAGCGTTCCAGTGACGAAGAATTCTGGACATTGGTTCAAAGTGCCCGTAATTAGTGCGGTCTGCGGTGATGATGTATATAGAAAAGGGAAACAGATCGCAGATTACGAGGCTTGGTGTTAAAATGAATATGATTCAGGAGGGCTGGGGAATCTATATTGCCTATTAACAATTGGTGAGCTAGTAATATATCAGCGTTTTTACGTCTTATATATAAGGGTTGCAAACCTATCAGTTTTAGTCGATTGGCATTGAATATATCATCCCAACGGAGGCCACGTAAGACAAAGCGAACGAAACGTTTTTGAACATTTTCAATTCTGACTGAATGGTTTTCATAAAAGGGAGACCATACTTGGCATGCATATATTCAAGATGAGGACGGACTAGGAAAATGTAAAGCGCTTTAGTTACATAGGGGTTGGAAAATTCTTTTAACCATCTCTTAATAAAACCGAGAGATCTATTAGCTTTATTAATAATTTGGTCAAAATGGGAATGGAAGTTCAGGTGTTTGTCACACATAATACCGAGGTCTCTAATAAAATCGACTACGTTGACGGCGTCATTAAGGCAGTAGTAAACTCTATGAGATGGGATTTGTTTGCGCGAAAAGGTCATTTGTTTACATTTACCTACATTTACCTGTAGGAAATTATGCATGAACCAAACAAACAGAGCATTGACCTAATATTTTACGTGGTCCCAAAGAAAGAAGCCTGAAGGTATTAAGTCACAAAATCTCGGTAACTAATTGCTATTAATTTTGTGTAGCAATAACAAGGACAATAAACTTTTTTATAAAACTCTGAACTGCGAAAATGGATGCATTTTTTAATGCGTAGTCAAATCTTTTTTGGATGCTTTATTAAGAAAAACAAAAAGTTGAAATAATAATCAACCTGTTTTTAAAATTGCTAAACTAACTTATTTTGTACTCTACGGTTCTTAATGCATTCTTATTCCATTTCATTAACATTATCTCCTTTTCTGTAAACGTTTCTGCGAGTGTAAACACAAACAAAAATGATTAATAGAAGTGCTAACTTCACCCACATCTTAACAACTTAATTTCAACAATTATTCACTTCTCTCCACAAAAACCTTTGACCACAGAAAAAGTCAAATAATATTTTCCAAAGGTAATTTAGTTTATTTTATTTTAAGAACAGATTTACTAAACAGTTGCAGTCAGAGTGCATCAAAGTTACACTCCAAGTGCTTGAATATTTTTTACTAACTCCAGTTTCACAACGTAAAAATAACAAACAAACAATAAATCCAACTTGAATAAAAACTTCCAACAGTAAATTTTTCATACCATCAACCTCTCTGCAAATCCGCACATCCATACACTTCCTTTATACTGAAGAAAATTAATTGCGGACATATTTCAATGAAAATGTTATAAACGTTGTGCCTTGCAACAATCTCTGTATTTTAATGTCTCTCTTAATTCCATACTTTTAAAAGCTCTCTCCCTCAAAACTATCGTAAAAGGTTAAATATTATTTTTTAATTTATCAACAATAAACTACTTGAGGCTGCTTCAGTCTCTATACTGTGTACACATCAAGGAGGTAACTACCCCCCATGTAGGTCTATAAAAACAACCTTAAATTCAAGCACAACATCAACTTTTAGGTATATTATGGAGCTCAAAATCATAATGACCAATTCCGACCAATTTAAATCTTTGCGTTTATACTGAAAGTTGAGTCTTTGAAATTTTTGCTTGATACAAGAACTCGTATAAAAATAATATTACAACTTTTGACTCGTTTTATGTATTTATGTTGTGTGCCTTCATCAACTTGAGGGTCTTTTAATAACTTTAGCTACATAGTAGCATTTTCAAAAAGCAGTTAAAAAGTCTTTCACGCGCCGCGCCACCGAGCTGCCAGGCAGGAGGATATGTGTATACGCTACACCGCGTAACGCTTTGCAGAAACGACGCTATCGCCGCTTTCACAGACGAACGCCCGCCGCCGCACCGTACACATTCTCATTCGAGAAGTTAATAAAAAATAATAATATACTGCTGCGTTTCGTTTAATATCTTTCTTTCCAAGGAACACAATTTTCCCGATGAACATTCATACATTTGAACATATGGAGGAGTCCTTTCGATCTTATGCAGAGGCAAACAAAACTGTGACAAAAATTTAAGTTAAACGTCAATTTCATCCCCGCATGACTTTCATCATCCACACACTCGACTTTTCGTCTTTATGCGTTATTCTTATTACAAAATCAGCTTCAACGCTAGCTCCAGCTCAGTTCACAAAAAGTAATAACTTAGCGTGAGCGCGTGAAAATTGTATTATTCCATTTTTAAAGGAACACTACGAGACGCGAGGATACGATGGCTGCCAGCTTCAGAGCGGCGCGGCACGATGACGATGAGTCTAATATGAAATAGAGATTTTTCCTGGATCAGAAGAAGAAAAAGAAAAAGTTGATTTCCTGTGTAAACATCCAAAAGAAAAACGAATAAACTTTGGATTTATGTATTTATTTTTTAAATTAATTTCCTCTCGTGATTTTAAGGGAACTTTTTTGTTGTTAAAAGTTGAATCTTTATGTGCGACGATGAAAAAGGCGAACCCAGGTTCACCTCTCTACATTTCACGCTTGGGGTAGTTAGTTAAAAAAGCATACAATTTTACAAGGATCTTAACAAGGTTGTTTTAGGTTTAGTATTTTGTTGTTGTTCTTCTTTTTTTTTGACTGTGTTTGTGAGTGTGTCAAAGTTATGGAAAGGAAAGGATAAAGTTGACAGACCTAATGTTTTGAAGGGGTGAAATGAGAGGTTTTAAACATTTAAAGTCTTCACAATAGTTTTGTTAGCTTCAAATTTCTTGTATGTACTTTAAAAAATGTAAACAGCTTTAATGTCAACAAATGGAATTTTTTAGCTCAATATTAAGTTTGAAATTTCTATATCTATTTCAATTGAAAAAAGAATTTATTATTGCAGTCTGTCTGTCTGTCTGTTCAAAACAACCAAAAATATTTTGCATATGATCAAATAGTTTGGTTTCAAAATCTATTGTTGTTAACGAGATTTTTAGTCGAAAATCAATGCTTACCAATTTTTTCGCATGTCTTAAAAGTTTTCATTTCTTATTATAAACAACTGAAAAATGACTGTTGGATTTTTATTAGGCATTAACCGAATGTCGAAAACAATATTTTCTGTAAGATGAAATTAGTTTGAAGCCAATATTTTTAATTTTCCAAAAAAATATTTAAGTAGAAAGTAAATGTGTCATAAGTTTTAGTATGGTTTTTCTAGGGTTTTAGTTTTTGTAAAAAAATTGTCAGTTCGATTTTTCTGAATGTTAGAAACGGTATTTTTAGTAACACAAAATTAATTTAAAACCATAATCTCTTTTTTCAAAAGATATTTGAGCCGAAAATCAATTTTTACTAAATTTTTTAATTTTAGCTTTTTAAAAAAAAAACGGTCCATTAGATTCTTCTCAAATTTAGTTTCAAGCTATGATTTCAAATTTTTGAAAAGATATTTGAGTCGAAAATCATTTTTGCTAACTTCTAGTAATGTTTTTCCTTATGTTCTTATGTTTATTTTTTATAACAAAAACAATCAATTCGATCTTTCTCAAAATTTTACCGAATGTTAAAAACAATATTCCTCAAAAAAAAAAAGAATTATTTTAAGCAAACTTTACGGATCAAAATTGTACAGAATGTTGACACCAGTAATTTTTGAAAGATAAAATAAATTGTCACCAATATCTTAAGGTTTTGAAAATATATTTGAGTCGAAAAGCAGTCTTACCAACTTTTTTTTCGGTATTTATTTTTTATAAGTTTGAATTTCTTCATATTCGTATATACTTTTAATTTATCTCTTTTTGCTGTCATAATTCTCAAAGTATGTTTTTCTGTTATTTATTTCAATATATCCTTCTTTTAAAAACAATGTCGTTCCTATAGGTTTTAATAAATTTTGACCTGTGATTCCTACAAATTTATTATTTCGTATTCTCATCAACTTCCATGCCATGGCAGCTTCATCTTTATTGAATTCTACCGGTACTTCAGTTATGATCTCAAATTTTATAATATTTTCATGATTAAGCGATTTTATTTTGATTGGAACTTTCATTAAAGTTCTCTTAATTTCTATTAGTTGCGACTCATCAAGTATACTTTTTGTTGTGCCAGTATCTATAAGAATATTGAATTTTTTATTATTTATTGTAACTTTTATTATGGGAAGTGATTCCTCTTCCCGACTATGGTAACATTTACCTCTTCATTTTTTATTTCTATTTACATCCAGTAGTACCCGTGGCATGATGGTTAGTGCGATGGACTGTCATGCCAGAGGTCTTGGGTTCGATCCCTGCCTGTGCCATCTAAAGTCTTTTTCACAGGTACTACCTCTTGCGAGGAATTGACAAATTCTCCAAGAGTAATTCTTGTCATGAAAAAGTGCTTTCTCAAATTAGCAGTTCGGATTAGGTCTAAAACTGTAGCTCCCCTCCATTCCTGACAACAGTACCCGCACACAGGAATGGTTGAGAGTTGTAAGCCACTAGGCCCTGGCTCCCAACGGACTCTTGCGCCACCCAATTTATTATTCATTTATTTATTATTTACATCCATAGGTTCTGGCCTTGGATTCATATTAGTATTATTATAGTTATTATTCCTATACTGTCCTGAATTGAATGATCTTTGATTAATATTACTAAAATTTGCCTGATGGTTATTTCTATTAAATCCGAATCTAAAATTATTTGGATTTGCATTTCCAAATATTCTATGATTGTTTTGTCTAACTTGTTCTGAAGATATTCTATCATGTTGCGGCCTAAAATTGTTATTGAAATTATTTTGTCTAAATAAGTTGTTGGGATGCAAATTATTTCTAAAAGGATTCCGATTTAAATTTTGATTAAAATTATTTCATTTTAGTATATTTTGATATTTAATTTGTTCATTGATTTTTCTTATCATATTATTACTCTCTAACAAGTCAAAAGCCTTCATAATATTATTTGGTTGGCTTGCAATCACTATTGCCTTTTGGCTGGGTGGCAATGTGTTTTTAAATGATTCTAGAGCTATACATTCATTATTTTTCTGAGTATAAACATTATCGGGTTCTAGTTGAGTTTTTGTTTGTAACTCTTGCAACAAATTGTCAATTTTATTATAATTCCTAATTGTGTCGTTCTCATTGAGACTATTTATTTCTGTCACTAATTTAAGATATGATTTTTGAATGTCAAATTGTCTTACCAGTTGTACTTTTACGTCTGCCCAAGGTGCAAGATGTTGTAGACTATTTATTGCTCTTAAAGTGTCGCTTTGAATTTTCTGATGCACCACAAAAACTGCTTGTTCCATGAAAGTTGGATCCTGGATTCTCTCAAGTAAATACTCAATCGATCATATAAAAAGAGCCAGATTGTCTGATGAACTTTTAAATGGGTTATTCATCCTTAATTCTTTTAAATAAAATTTTTGCTGTTCTGCCCAAACTGCATTTTGAGCTGGATCCATCGGAGCTTGTGCTCTTGCTTGAGCTGGAATTTGGGCTAATTGATGTTCTGCGGCATTCATTTTGTTTATAGTTTCCTCTTGTATTTTAAAAATTCTTTCCCTTAGTTTCCGCAAGTTTTTCATTCACTGCTTGTCTTTTGCATAGACACTTTGTCTTTTTCGTAGACACTATGTCATTGTGTTGTTTACTTATCTCTCTGTGAGAATGCTTGTATTAAAAAACTTTTACGAACACTTAAGCATACAATAATTTTGTTTTTCTGGTACGAAATTGTTTTGTCCACTAAAACACTTCAGTGTTATTAATTTTCACAAAACACAATTTAATTTCGATCGTTGAATAATGTTTTAGATAATGTTCGTTGTACTTTAATCCGCACAAAATTCTATTGGTTAAAAAAACTTTTTTATTTTCTTTTCGGTCCGATCACTGAATCTCATCTACTCATTAATTTTCATTTAACTTCTAAGCGAGATCCTAGCGACTGCGCCAATTTTGTTTTTTAAATCCTCTTGGATTTTTTTTTAAATATTTTAAAATAAAACGCTTGATTAAAATTTTAAACAAGTATCTTTTTATTAACTTCCCATAGGAAGTTATTGTCAAATTGAAAATTTTGAAATTTCTCAACGTTTCAAGGTCCCTAGAGTCGAAATAAAAGATTTTTAGAAAGATGTCTGTGCGTGCGTGTGTACGTACGTGCGTACGTTCGCGACGTATTTTTGTCGTCCATAGCTCAAGAACCAGAATAGATATCGATTTAAATTAAATTTTGTTATACAGATAATAAGGCAGAAAGATGCAGAAAGGGCTCTGAAGAAAATTGCATGAGTGGTTTTTTTAATATAGCAGTTTGAAAAAAATTGCAAATTTTGGTTAACCCTAAATATCTTACGAACCAAAAACGCTAGAGACTTGAATTGAATTTTATATAATATATTGTAACGTGATATTAAAGAAATATATTTTTGAAAAAAATTCATTAAATGGTTTTGAAAAAAAAATTTGTCACCTCCAAAATTTTACGACTAGAATATGATTTCATCTCCAAAACAATTTTGTGCAACGAAGAATAATGTTTTTGACATTTGATAAATTTTGAGAAAAATCGAATTGACAATTTTTTTATAAAAAATAAAAACTTAAAAAAAAAGTTAATAAAAGTTGGTAAAAATTGATTTTCGACTCAAATATCTTTTTAAAAATTTGAGATAATAGATTCTTACTAATTTTTACTTATAAGAAATATTGTTTTCAAAATTAAGACAAATTTTGAGAAAAATCGAATTGACAGTTTTTTTACAAAAATAAAAACCTAAAAAAAAAATTTAACAAAAGTTGGTAAAAATTGATTTTCGACTCAAATTTCTTTTCAAAAATCAGAAATATTGGTTTCAAACTTACTTTATTTCACAGAAAATATTGTTTTCGATATTCAGTAATTTTTATATAAAAATCCAACAGTCCGTTTTTTCATAAAAAATTAAATCTACAAAAAATAGTACAGAAATTTGGTAAAAATTGATACGAGTACACATAGACAAACTTTTAAGCAAGACAAATCGACTGACGGGATGGGTAGTTATCAGTGTGGGTCGCATCCCAGCATCTTTTTGTTTAATTCAATTTGCTGGCATAATTGGTTAATGATATATTTGGGGTAAACCTTTTTTTTAAATTGCTATGGGAGGAATACCCACCACGCAATTTTTGGAAGTCTTTTCTACATTATTATCTGTATAACAAAATGTTAAGTCGATATCTCTACTGGTTCTTGAGCTATGGACGACAAAAAAACGTCGCGTACGGACGTACAAACCTACGTCCACAAGCACGCACAGACATCTCTCTAGAAATCTTTTATTTCGAATCTACGGGCCTTGAAACGTGGCGCCAAGCCACCGCGAATGTCACAATCAATTTATTAAAAACCAAGTTTGAAGAACGTGTTACCTCACGAACTGGTCCAGTCTAGCGATTTGAGGCCGTGAGACTATTTCCTGTTTGGTTACGTCAAGTCTATGGTCTATGCCAACAATCCAGGAACGATTGATGAACTTCGCCCTAATATCAAACTTGAAATTGCAGCAGTATCAGCCGATTTATGCTTGAAAACCCTCAAAAATTGAGTTGAGCGTGTGGACTTCTGCAACTGTACCCGTGGTCGCCATGCAAAAGAAATCGCTTTCCATAAATCATGGCATCGAACACACTCCCACAGGAATAAAGATTTTTTTTTAAAAACAACTTTTGTAGCGCTCTTATTGAAAACCCCAATACAAAAATGTATTTAAAATACCATTATCCTCTGAAAGACACGTATAGCTTTAAGGGTAGTATTTTTTTTTCAACGTCAAATGTGATATTCACAACTGTATGTAATATGTGTTAACATAAATATGGCTTACCGTAGCTCTTTTGTTTGAATCTGTTACCACCATTTTGTGTCTAGACGCTGCTATTATTAAACTGTCACATTTGAATTCTTCGCTTTATTAACAACATTATTTAACATACCAATGGTCCTTATTTAGTAATTCAAATGATATACGACATCGAAACTGCTTTGTTCGATAGAGGCAGATCAAGACCGCAATTCCGCAACTATATGCTCGACATATCACATTGCAAATTCACAACTTGGTTGTTCCTGTTAACTGTTATTACTTCTTAATTGTTGAAGTGTTCATAATTTTGTTCAATGTGTCCTTAATTTCGAATGCACTATATGCACAGAACATTGCACATTAAAAGTCCTGTTTAGTATGATAAAGTAGAGTTGTTGTTGCTCATACGAAACGAATGCACAAATGTTAAACTCTCTTAGTCTGTCGTTCATAATTAGGCCTGATGATGCGGGCACATTACAGCACTCGACTCATACACATACATATACGAGTTTGTACGTTGAAATATAATGCGTCCGGAAGAGGAAATTGTAATTTACATACTTCTGCAGTTGTTTTACCGTCACCGTGCGTCGTCGTTGTCGTCGTCCTTATTGTTGTCAGTCATATGACAGCTATGTCCGCATACATATACGAAATGTATGGAAGGTGGAATAGTCATGAAAACAGCTTTTATCCTTCTCAAAACACACAAGTTGCAGAAACAGCAGTAGCAGCAGCAGATTTTGAATTGTGAGTTGTGAAAAGCTAAGAATATACAAGTATTACAACAATGAGAATGGCTATGACGCTGACTCCAAATCCAACTCTGACTATGACGACGACGACGCCGACGACAAACATGAGTCAGCCATTACATTCAATTGACAAACGGGCGACGAGCGACACTATATAGCAGGCTACTGCCATCAGCCCATCACAATCATCAGCCAGCCAGCGCGTCAAGGGCTCCAGCTCGGGCTCCACAAAACAAAAAAACATCAAACAAAAACAATAACAACAACCTGACTACCACATCGCATGGTGTGAGTTTTCGAGGCAAAAGTCCTTGACAGTCAGGATCAGGAACACATTGATGATTGCAAGATGTAGATTTACGTGCGATATAGCTCAGGGCGGTTGTCATCCTTCCTTTTCCTCTCCCACTTCATCATCATCTCGTATCGTTGCGCTCGCCGCTGTAGCTTTCCATCAGGATGCTGGATGGCAGAGGAAGGTGTTTTTGTTGAATTTCTTTTATTCTTTGTTGCCGCACCGCGTTTTTGTCGCTTCCTCGCGAATAAATTATGCAATTAATCCCGACCACCGGGTGCTTCCACCCGAGAGTCAGAGGAGGCTGAGAGATTGAAATATAGAGAGGTATAGAGGGGGTGGTATCTATCATCTAGTTTGTGTGATGTGTACCCGGTGGTTGTCCCTTGAAAAGATTACCGCCAGGGATTTATCGTACGGATTATGATGAAACAAGAGTCTGAACACACTTCGCAGTTGTTTGACCCACTTTCATTTTTCCTTTTTCTTTTTCTCATTTTTTATTTTTATATCTTTATTTTTTGGTTATGGTTTTTTGTTTTTTGGGGGAGGGGTGGGGGTAGAAAGGCTTTTTTGCAACAGCTTTTTCATGAAGAAACATTTTTTTGGAATAAACGACTTTGCAAGAATTGAAATAGGCAAAATGTGATTTGAATATTTTTTCGGTTGCGGTGGTAATATTTTTTCGTTAACGTTTTTTATTTTTGTTTTTTGAAAAGAGTGTCTAAACTTTGTTCATGGTTCTTTGCAATAAATTCCATATGATGAACATCAACATGGGATTTTTCGAAGGACAAGTATAGGAAAGAATAAAAGTTGAGAATATTTTATTTATTTATTCTTTTTGTTGAGTTGTTTAGCTGGAATGTTTTATTCTTTGATATTTGCATTTTTGAAATATGAAAAATAAAACATACAGCTTAGCAGTAATTAGTTAAAACTTGTTCAAAAATTAAGTTTTGGTATTAAGTACAACTACGGTGAGAGAAATTAATTCAATAGTTTACAAACAAATTACGATTTGAAATAAGATTTCTAGATCCATCGAAATTAAACATTTAGGTGAGAATTCTAAAATAAGGATAAGATAATAAAAATTATTCAATCAAACAATTAAAACTTTAAAGGCTCAGTGCGGCCGTCCTGTTAGAACCAAATGTCTTCCAAGTCCATATCATCTGATTGGGGACACAAATATTCTGTTATCATTGGACGGTAGGGATACCCATTCACAGTAACGTAATAAAGACGCCGCCGCGCCATCCATCCCATAAGCCGCACCAAACATCCAAACCGTTATTTTTCGGGATCCAATAATGACTCATGGAGTCCGTGGAATTGCTGCCTGACCAATACCGCATATTTTGTTTATTGACGAAGCCATTCAGCCAGAAATGAGCTTCATCGCTGAATATGATTTTTCGATGAAAATCCGAATTATTTTCAAGTCGTTGCTCAGCCCAACCCACAAACATACGACGCTTCTGGTAGTCAAGCGGCTTCAAATCTTGCGTCAATTTAATCTTGTTAGGGTGTAGGCCAAGATCTTTTCGCAAAATTCACCACAACGACGTCGTTGGGATTTCTGCAACTGAAGCCTAAGGGGCAGCAATATTCTCTGAACAACGGGCACTCCTTTTATCTCACTGACACGAGAGCATTTTATACTGTGCCTGTGGATTCAAAATTTGTCCACTTGACGCTCAATTGTTGATCTGCTAGAATGACTCACTCACTCCCAATTTCGGTAGTAAATTTTAATAATTTTGACTCGTTGTTGGTTCGTTTATCTTTCCATCATGAAATAGCAAACCTTACTAAAAAGAAATGTCAAAAGAGGGTCAAGAAATATCAAAAATGGCGTCGTTTGCTATCACTGCCACTCTACTTTGTAGCGTCCCTGTTGAAAAACCCTGTGCAACAATTTCTTTATCATATTTATAAAAATAGAGACTGGAATGCGACCCCCACATCTTAATCTTGTCCAATATTTTTGTAATGCCTGCCAACTTTATGTTACAATTTTTTAAGGTTAACCAAATAACGTGATGTTAGCTTAAAATTTTGAATGAAAAGAAATTATTTTATAGTCAATGCATTTATTGATTCAACATTTTGTGCAGCATTTTTTTTGTAGAAACAAAAAAATTTTGATACACAAAATCTGTTGCAAAAGGTTCTTCTTCTTAGCTTTATAATTTTATTTAATATTTGGCTGTGTTTCGACAGATAAATATGTCAAACTGTGTTCAAATTTCTGTTTTATAAAGTTTGTTAACTTTTTAAAATCGTGGATGGCGCCGTTCGTCGCTGGCCCTTATTATTTTTAAAATGGAAAGGGAGCTGTAAGTTTGGTACACATACTTTAGAGAGGAGTTCATTTTACTTTAAACTAAAAATTTCTTGTATTCGTTCCAATTTGGCAAGTTAAATAATCTCCATGTTTCCAGAAAATATTTGTGTTTAATGTGCGTTCATGTGTACGAACTTAATAAAACTTTTAAAGTTAAAACTGTATATTTATAATACATAAAGCACAAAGAATGATATAGATTGTTGCATATATGTACAAAAAATCTATAAGTGGAGGTTAATACGAATAAAATTTTCAATAGAAAAATGTTTCTCTCCTTTAAAGTATTGTTTGAAACGTGAATGTTGATTAAAAGTTTCCCTCACTGACAAAAAAAAAAAACAATTTATTTGGGAAAATGTAGGATCCTCGTTTTTAAACAAATTTATTTCGAAAGAAATTTACGCTAACAAATAATTTTCGAAGGCAAGATATACTCGTATTTTAGGGTAACTCAAATCCTTCCAAAAATGTTTGATAAGAATAACTTATTAATTTTCAGAGAAATAACAAATTCAAAAAATTCAAAAAATTAAATACGTAACGTGTTAATTATTTTAAGTTTTCAAAAGTATGGGGCAAGTATGTA
This sequence comes from Eupeodes corollae, assembly GCF_945859685.1. Lineage (NCBI taxonomy): Eukaryota > Metazoa > Arthropoda > Insecta > Diptera > Syrphidae > Eupeodes > Eupeodes corollae. Next base: position 254,075,765 of record NC_079147.1, read on the forward strand.
TGCATTTCAACATCTGTCAAACTAAGTTGTTAAACCATTTTTTTTTGCAGTTGAAAGTGTGACATTTACTAAAATGTATAATTTAACTATCGCACAACGCTTCAAATATGTTAAAACCTACTACAAAAATGGTGATTCTGTCTCAGGCACATATCGTGCTTTAAGAGGAGATTATGGTTTACATAATCAACCAACTACGCAAGCAATTGGAAAAATTGTAATGAAATTTTTAGAGCCTGGATTAGTTTAGGATATTGTAAGGCCTTTGCATAATATGTTCGTTTCGCTCATACCACTGAAAATATAGTTGTTGTAAGTGACAGTGTTGCCGAAGACCCGAATGTGTTGATTCCTCGTCGTTCTCAGGAATTAGGACTGTCTTATGGCAAATTATATTGCACAAGCACACATAATTTTAACGTTCAAAGTTTATAACAAAATATAAATACACAATATTTTATATGTGTTTTAAACGGTGATTTTTTAAGAGCTTGAAAACTTTTCTAAAAAAAAAAAAAACGCACAAAATTTGCAAAATCTCATCGATTCTTTATTTGAAACGTTAGATTGATCCATGACATTTACTTTTTGAAGATAATTTCATTTAAATGTTGACCGCGGCTGCGTCTTAGGTGGTCCATTCGGAAAGTCCAATTTGGGTAACTTTATCGAGCATTTCGGCCGGAATAGCCCGAATTTCTTCGGAAATGTTGTCTCCCAAAGCTGGAATAGTTGCTGGCTTATTTGTGTAGACTTTAGACTTGACGTAGCCCCACAAAAAATAGTCTAAAGGAGTCAAATCGCATGATCTTGGTGGCCAATTTACCGGTCCATTCCTTGAGATGAATTGTTCTCCAAAGTTTTCCCTCAAAATGGCCATAGAATCGCGAGCTGTGTGGCATGTAGCGCCATCTTGTTGAAACCACATGTCAACCAAGTTCAGTTCTTCCATTTTTGGCAACAAAAAGTTTGTTAGCATTGAACGATAGCGATCGCCATTCACCGTAACGTTGCGTCCAACAGCATCTTTGAAAAAATACGGTCCAATGATTCCACCAGCGTACAAACCAAACCAAACAGTGCATTTTTCGGGATGCATTGGCAGTTCTTGAACGGCTTCTGGTTGCTCTTCACTCCAAATGCGGCAATTTTGCTTATTTACGTAGCCATTCAACCAGAAATGAGCCTCATCGCTGAACAAAATTTGTCGATAAAAAAGCGGATTTTCTGCCAACTTTTCTAGGGCCCATTCACTGAAAATTCGACGTTGTGGCAGATCGTTCGGCTTCAGTTCTTGCACGAGCTGTATTTTATACGGTTTTTACACCAAGATCTCTGCGTAAAATCTTCCATGTGGTCGAATAACACAAACCCAATTGCTGCGAACGGCGACGAATCGACATTTCACGGTCTTCAGCAACACTCTCAGAAACAGACGCAATATTCTCTTCTGTACGCACTGTACGCATTTGTGTGCATGGTTTAATGTCCAATAAAGTAAACTGAGTGCGAAACTTGGTCACAATCGCATTCATTGTTTGCTCACTTGGTCGATTATGTAGACCATAAATCGGACGTAAAGCGCGAAACACATTTCGAACCGAACACTGATTTTGGTAATAAAATTCAATGATTTGCAAGCGTTGCTCGTTAGTAAGTCTATTCATGATGAAATGTCAAAGCATACTGAGCATCTTTCTCTTTGACACCATGTCTGAAATCCCGCGTGATCTGTCAAATACTAAAGCATGAAAATCCTAACCTCAAAAAAATCACCCTTTATTTACGCTAACTTTTGAAAACGTAAACTCTGAATAAATCTGTACTTTCGTTAAATTTCGATTTTACATCTATTTTCTTAAAAGCTTTCAATTTTTAAATTTTTCTTGATTTTTCATGCAAGAAATTTTAAATTTAACGCATAATTTTTGCGCAAAACTAATTTTTGTTTGTAAATTATTTTATTTTAATTCCAAACAATTTGTATGTTGGTTGATAATTTGTATGAAAACTGTTAAAAAAATAAAACTTAATAGAGACTTGGTAAAATTAATAAATTTAACTATTAATTAATTTGATACTTATGTAGTGCATACATTCGTTTATACGTTTAAAAGTCTTATTGAAATATTTACAAAAAAGTTTTAATAATTTTAAAATATTGAAAAAAAGTATTTTTTAATAACA
>NC_079147.1:254078151-254106634 GCF_945859685.1 Eupeodes corollae
GTACGGACGTAGAAATCTCTCTGAATGTCACAATCAGTTTATTGAAAACCAAGTTTGAAGAACGTGTTACCTCACGAACTTGTCCAGTCTAGCGATTTGAGGCCGTTTGACTATTTCCTGTTTGGTTACGTCAATTCTATGGTCTATGCCAACAATCCAGGGACGATTGATGAACTTCGCACGAATATCGAACTTGAAATTGCAGCAGTATCGGCCGATTTATGCTTGAAAACCCTTGAAAATTGAGTTGAGCGTGTGGACTTCTGAAAGCGTACACGTGGTGGCCATGCAAAAGAAATCGATTTCCATAAATAATGGCATCGAACACACTCCCACAGGAATAAAGAATTTTATTTAAAAAACAACTTTGGTAGCGTTCTTATTGAAAACCCCAATACAAAAATGTATTTAAAATACCATTATCCTCTGAAAAACGCGTATAGCTTTAAGGGTAGTATTTTTTTTTCAACGTCAAATGTGATATTCACAACTGTATGTAATATGTGTTAACATAAATATGGCTTACCGTAGCTCTTTTGTTTGAATCTGTTACCACCATTTTGTGTCTAGACGCTGCTATTATTAAACTGTCACATTTGAATTGTTCGCTTTATTAACAACATTATCTAACATACCAATGGTCCTTATTTAGTAATTCTAATGATATACGACATCGAAACTGCTTTGTTCGATAGCGGCAGATCAGACCGCAATTCCGCAACTATATGCTCGACATATCGCATTGCAAATTCACAACTTGGCTGTTCCTGTTAACTGTTATTACTTCTTAATTGTTGAAGTGTTCATAATTTTGTTCAATGTGTCCTTAATTTCGAATGCACTATATGCACAGAACATTGCACATTAAAAGTCCTGTTTAGTATGATAAAGTAGAGTTGTTGTTGTTCATACGAAACGAATGCACAAATGTTAAACTCTCTTAGTCTGTCGTTCATAATTAGGCCTGATGATGTGGGCACATTACAGCACTCGACTCATACACATACACATACGAGTTTGTACGTTGGAATATAATGCGTCCGGAAGAGGAAATTGTAATTTACATACTTCTGCAGTTGTTTTACCGTCACCGTGCGTCGTCGTTGTCGTCGACAGCTATGTCTGCATACATATATAAAATGAATGGGAGGTGGAATAGTCATGAAAACAGCTTTTATCCTTCTCAAAACACACAAGTTGCAAAAACAGCAGTAGCAGCAGTAGATTTTTAATTGTGAGTTGTGAAAAAGCTAAGAATATACGAGTATTACAACAATGAGAATGGCTATGCCGCTGACTCCAAATCCAACTCTGACTATGACGACGACGCCGACGACAAACATGAGTCAGCCATTACATTCAATTGACAAACGAGCGACGAGCGACACTATATAGCAGGCTACTGCCATCAGCCCATCACAATCATCAGCCAGCCAGCGCGTCAAGGGCTCCAGCTCGGGCTCCACAAAAACAAAAAAACATCAAACAAAAACAATAACAACAACCTGACTACCACATCGCATGGTGTGAGTTTTCGAGGCAAAAGTCCTTGACAGTCAGGATCAGGAACACAATGATGATTGCAAGATGTAGATTTACGTGCGATATAGCTCAGGGCGGGCCAGTTGTCATCCTTCCTTTTCCTCTCCCACTTCATCATCATCTCGTATCGTTGCGCTCGCCGCTGAAGCTTTCCATCAGGATGCTGGATGGCAGAGGAAGGTGTTTTTGTTGAATTTCTTTTATTCTTTGTTGCCGCACCGCGTTGTTGTCGCTTCCTCGCGAATAAATTATGCAATTAATCCCGACCACCGGGTGCTTCCACCCGAGAGTCAGAGGAGGCTGATAGGGTGAAATATAGAGAGGTATAGAGGGGATGGTATCTATCATCTAGTTCGTGTGATGTGTAGCCGGTGGTTGTCCCCTGAAAAGATTACCGCCAGGGATTTATCGTGCGGATTATGATGAAACAAGAGTCTGAACACACTTCGCAGTTGTTTGACCCACTTTCATTTTTCCTTTTTCTTTTTCTCATTTTTTATTTTTATATCTTTATTTTTTGGTTATGGTTTTTTGTTTTTTGGGAGAGGGGTGGGGGTAGAAAGGCTTTTTTGCAACAGCTTTTTTCATGAAGAAACATTTTTTGGAATAAACGACTTTGCAAGAATTGAAATAGGCAAAATGTGATTTGAATATTTTTTCGGTTGCGGTGGTAATATTTTTTCGTTAACGTTTTATTTTTGTTTTTTGAAAAGAGTGGCTAAACTTTGTTCATGGTTCTTTGCAATAAATTCCATATGATGAACATCAACATGGGATTTTTCGAAGGACAAGTATAGGGAAGAATAAAAGTTGAGAATATTTTATTTATTTATGCTTTTTGTTGAGTTGTTTAGCTGGAATGTTTTATTCTTTGATATTTGCATTTTTGGAAAATAAAAAAAACGTACCGCTTAGAAGTAATTAGTTAAAAACTTGTCTAAAAATTAAGTTTTGGGATTAAGTACAACTACGGTGAGAGAAATTAATTCAATAGTTTACAAACAAATTACGATTTGAAATAAGATTTCTAGATCCATCGAAATTAAACATTTAGGTGAGAATTCTAAAATAAGGATAAGATAATAAAAATTATTCAATCAAACAAATAAAACTTTAACGGCTCAGTGCGGGTATTTGAAATACAAAAAGAAACGAAGATTAAGCCGACTTCGAGGTTCACAGACCAATTCAAAAGTAAGGTGTAGTTAACTTCAAACAGGAAGTTATTGTAATCGGCCGGTTTGGCGAATTGAAAATTTTGACATTTCGCGACGGCCGTCCTGTTAGAACCAAATGTCTTCCAAGTCCATATCATCTGATTGGGGACAAAAATATTCTGTTATCATTTTACGGTAGGGATCCCCATTCACAGTAACGTAATAAAGACGCCGCCGCGCCATCCCATAAGCCGCACCAAACATCCAAACCGTTATTTTTCGGGATGCAATAATGACTCATGGAGTCCGTGGAATTGCTGCCTGACCAATACCGCATATTTTGTTTATTGACGAAGCCATCCGAATTATTTTCAAGTCGTTGCTCAGCCCAACCCACAAACATACGACGCTTCTGGTAGTCAAGCGGCTTCAAACCTTGCGTCAATTTAATCTTGTTAGGGTGTAGGCCAAGATCTTTTCGCAAAATTCACCACAACGACGTCGTTGGGATTTCTGCAACTGTAGCCACTACGGCAGCAATATTCTCGACACTGCGGGCACTTCTTTGTCTCACTGGCACGGGAACATTTTGTACTGTGCCTGTGAATGCAAACTTTACCACTAGACGCTCAATTTTTGATCTGCTAAAAGAATTATGACGACTTTAATCATGGACGCAGCGGTCTAAGCGTTGAGGCCACTGCCTCCGGATTTCGATAGTAAAATTTAATACCTTCGACTCGTTGTTGGCTCGTTTATCTTTATATCATGTTATGGCAAACCTTAATGAAGAGAAATGTCCAACGAGCGGCAAAAAATATGGCGTCGTTTGTTGTCGCTAGACTTTTGTAGTGTCCCTGTTGAAAACCCCTGTGCAAGAGGGAAAAATGTTTCATAACCATTTTTATAAAAATAGAGGCTGGGATGCGACCCACCCATCTCAATCGTGTCCAATATTTTTTTTAAATTTTTCATTTTTTTTGAAATTATTCAAAATATTAGTAACATTTTATAAAATAAAACACAAATAGTTTAAATCCATATCTTTCTTTGTTCTTACGATGCTTGAGTTGAAACTCATTTTTAAAGGTTTTAGTTTGGTTAGTTTAGGTTAAACTGGCTGCGAATTCACAATCCTCGCACTTAGGCCAAAAGAAAAGGCCCATAGTGATACCACATGAATCTAGAGAACCATTTTGAGCTTTTTATAAAGCGAAGGAGATATTTAATATCCTTTTTAGCTATTTCACTGGGATTATGAAAAGAATAGTCTCCCAGGTGGAGTTTGCGTCTTAGTGAAAAAGCTGGGCAAGTGCTGAGAAGGTGAGAGATTGTTTCCTCTTCTTCTTCGTCCATACAGCTCCTGCAGAAGTCATTTGAGGCTACACCAAGTCGTATTGCGTGTCTGCCTATAAGACAGTGTCCCGTAAGGACTCCTATTAGGGAGCTTATATGAAGTCTGCTTTGAGATAACAAGTCTTTAGAGCGCTTTAGGTCCAGTGAAGGCCATATGAGTTTTGTGGCTGCGTATGTTGGTAAATTATGCCACCTAGAATTTGCTATCACAAAAACTGTTTCTTTTAGCAGAAGTTAACATGTAGTTACCGGTATACCTGTCTTCTCCCTTTCAGGTTAAATGTACATGACGTTTCCATTTTTAGCGTTCCAAATTGCTGCGCCATCTCTATAAGAGATGATCGACAATCGAGGGCCGTTTGAGATTTGGTTGATACACTGTCAAGAGATTTAATAGTCAGCCTGCCTGTCAGAGAAGATATCACGTTTTCTCTTAGCCAGGAGAGAACCTCTTTGATCGCTACAATGATTAGTGAGGCGGAATGAGATGCTTAGATTAAGCTTTTCTGAGTCTCCCTCATTTGTCTTGCATCCATCTGTATAAAAATAAATAAACTTTTGTCATCCAGAAGTTTTTCGTCTTCCCATTCATCTCTGGATGGAATGGATAACTGGAAGTTTTTTGCAAATAGGGGTTTAGGAATAGTGTAGTCTATGTACTTTGGTATAGAACGAAAGAGTTTCAAAATGATGGAGTGCCCCACATTGTTGTTGGTCCAATGATATGAGGCATTGGGTCTTATAGCTGTACTCGCTAACAATTGGTTGCTGAAGATGTCCAGGGGTGTCAGATGAAGGAGAGTGTCCAACGCTGCTCAGGGTGTGGTTCTTAATGTCCCGCTTATGCAGAAACATGCAGTGCGTTGAACTCTGCTGAGTTTATCCTAGTATGTGACTTTCTCTAGTGCAGTCCACCATACTGCAACCACGTACATAAGTATTGGTCGGATGACCGAGGTTAAAAACCCCAATTTCTACCTATGGCTTTCTTGCAAAGGAAAAGAGCTACTGTAACTCTTTACTGAATATTAGATTTCCAACTTAATTTTTTGTCTAATATCAGACCAAGATATTTGGCTTCATTGGTAAAAATTAGTGGTATACCTTTTATTGAAGGAGGTACAATTACTGGGATCTTGTATTTCCGCGTGAAAAGGACGAGGCCTGTTTTTTGAGGATTAATACTAAGTCCGCAGTGATCAGCAAATCTAGTGAGCATATTGAGTGCGTTTTGGGGGAGGTCTTACAGTGCATTGGGATGTTCAATTGAGTATTCGACGTTTAGGGTCGTCATAGCAGAAGTGATAGCCAATGTATCAACGTTGTTTAAACCGCCCTCAATATCCAGGAAGGTTACCATAGTATATTCCTTTTGCTCTAGGGAGTATTCGATAGTTCTAACCAGAGTGTGCAAGGCTGTTTCTACCAATTTCTCTTTGAAGTAAGCATGCTGAGACATCGATAGTCTCTTATCAATGCTATAAAGTACATGGATATCAACAACTTAAAGTTAAAAAAAATACTTTTAGATTTCAATATCTGTCTTCGTTCCCAAAATATGATTTTTGTAATGCCTGCCTACTTAAAGTAATAATTTTTAAGGTTTACCAAATAACGTTATGTTAGCTTAAAATTTTGAATTAAAAGAAATTATTTTAAAATCGATTCATTTAATGATTCAGAATTGTGTACAGTATTTTTTTTTGTAGAATTTAATACAAAAAATTGATGAGTGTATATCTATACAAATTTGAACAAATGTCAAAAACAAACTTTTTTTATGAGAAAAAATTGGGTAGAAGGCATTTTCTTAAAAACAAATGTAACTTCGACTTTTCTAAAAAACTTATTATAAATCAAAAACGTTACTCTTTAATAAAAAAAAATTGATACAAAAGGTTCTTTTTCTTAGCTTCATGAAAAGTTTATTTAATTTTTGTCTATGTTTCGACAAATAAATATGTCGAACTTTATTCAAATTTCTGTTTTATAAAGGTTGTCAACCCTTCGAAATCGTGGAAATTTACTTGGAACAAAATTAATCTGTTTGCATAGTTCATAAAGTATTTCGTCTATTTTACTGTATTTAGTGAGGAAGCTCATTTTTAATTTAATAGTTTTATCAATAAGCAAATAAACACGGAGCAAAGACAAGCCATTAAACAATCACTATTCGTCATCCTATAAAATTGATTTTTTTTAGTGTGGATTACGTGCGATCGATGGCGCCGTCGCGTCGTCGTTGGCCTTTATTTCTTTAAAAATAAGGAAGGAGTTGTAAATTTGGTACACATATTTATTGCAGAGTTTCTATTAGTAGAAGAAAATATGTAATCATCAACTAATTTATTTAAACAAATCAAAATATTCTTCAAGAATATCGAACATTTTACTTTAAATTTAAAATTTCAGATTGAAAATTTTCCATGATTCAGGCTAACTTTGATTGATACTAAGGGTATTATAGGCTTTGACACCGGCTTTGGTTTTTGAAAAAAAAACTAACTTAATGAATGTAAACACTTCTAGTGTTGGTTATTGCTTAAGACTGTCATGCCAGAGGTCTTTGTTTCAATCGCTGCCTGTGTCACTGTGACTTGTTTTTGCAGGCACAGCCTCTTGCAAGGAATTAAAAAATCCTCCAAGAGTAATTATTGTCATAAAAAGTGCTTTCTCAAAAAAGCCGTTCATATTCGGAATATGAGTAAACCCCCAATTCCTGTCATAAACTGAACGCAGAAATGGTTGAGAGCTGCAAGTTACTAGGTCTTGGTTCTCTATAAATTGTTGCGATATCTTATTAATTTATTTATCTATAATATCGCCATATGTACCGGTCAAAATTTGAATATCCTTATTAAAGGACCTTTACAAACCTGTAATGCCATACAATTAAGTTCCCGTAAAAATAGCATCAGAAAAAGAGGCGATATAAATCTTGGATAAATATTATTTGTGAGCTTAATTCATTTTCCAAGAACTAAATAACCACAACGAAATAATATTAAAATACAAAAATATAAATTTCGTCAACAATATTATATAAATATTTTTATCAACTTCCGTTTCATTCTGTATCCTGATTTGGAGAAAGGAAAAACAAAATGGACAAATGCGTTTTCCCTATAAAATATATGTTGGTGGATATGTTAATATATTTTTTAATATAGTGTATTTTTATTATTTATTTATTTTTGGATACAAAATTCAATCATATATTTTAATAGAACGTATAAATTTTGTGTTTATTTCATTTATGTTTTTATGTTTTTGTATTTTTATTATTATAAGCTCTCCTCCACTAGTGATGTGTTTTTGTCGTTATGTTGCTGCTTTTTATAGCTGTGTTAAGGATGTATATGTAGATGAGGTGAGGGTGGTTTGGACTGTGGACTTGGTCGTTTAAAATTAAGTCATGAAAAATGTTTATGATTTTTATATGAATTTTTAGTCTACTCCACTCTACTGGGATTTCTTTTTTAATATCCGATTGTTTTGTTTCAAAAATGTTTTTTAACATTAGGTTTAGGTATTTTGTTGTTTGTTTTGCCTTTAAAAATAAAATCAAAAGAAATTTAAGCTTTTATGAGAAATATTGTCATAAAAAATGTTATACTCAAACAAAAAAAATTAAATTAATTTACAGGGGTTGGGTGTTAGATCGTAAAGTTCCTTTGTTTGGAATTAAAAATGAACAAAAACGAAAATAAATCGATTCAAAAATTTAACGATGATTTTAATAGAATTTGTGTTTTAATGTTTTTATTAAATTAAAAACAAGTTTCTATTGATTTGTTATGAGCATAAAAATACAAATATAGAACAATTATTAGATATTAAGAGAATTCGTGTTAAGAAGAAAAAAAAATTGACAATTATTTGATGTTTTTAATTAAAACTTAAATTTCATGTTTGAAACAATTTTGTTATTAAAAAATACTTTTTTTCAATATTTTAAAATTATTAAAACTTCCTTGTAAAGTTTTCGATTAAACTTTAAAACCTATGAACAAATGTATGCACTAAATAAGTATCAAATAATTTAATAGTTAAATTTATTAATTTTACCACGTCTCTAATGCGTTTTATTTTTTTAATCGTTTTTAAATATTTAAAAACAATAATAAGTTTTCAATTATAATCTTTTATGAGTTTATGAGCTAAAAATTTTATTGAGTTACATTAGGTTTTGATAAATATTTATTTAAAAAAAATGGACAAATACCTCATAAATTATCATAAATTATTTGCAATTAATTAATTACAAACAAAAAGTTGTTTGCGTAAAAATTAAGCGTAAAGTTTAAAATTTCTTACATTAAAATCAATTTCACTTGACAGCTTTTAAGAAAATAGATGTTATATCGAAATTTTAAAAAGGTACAGAATTATCCATTTAAAGTTTTCAAAAGTTAGCGTAAATAAAACCAATATAAAATTTGGTGTATTTCTATTTTATTATAAGCTTCGAACGTTTAAATTATGTGTGCAATATAATGTGCCGTAAGATAGTCCTCATTCCTGAGAACGACAAGGAATCAACACATTCGGGTCTTCGGCAACACTTTCACTTGCAACAACTATATTTTCAAGGGTACGAGCGAAACGATCATATCATGCACAGGCCTTACAATATCTGTAACGAATCGTGGAAAATTGAAAATTGGCAATTTTGAATGTACGTTGTGTACAGAAACCAAGCATACAAAAAAACGATGTTATAAAGGGTTTTCAAAATAAGAGGTTTCATTTCGGAAAACCTGTCATTTGGGCAGCTTTCACATTTGGAGCAATTATCATTTAACGATTAAACCTTTCAAAAATATCCAGTAATTTTTTTAATTCTCCAGAAAAAGGGTGAAGACTTTTGAGTCACAGTTCGCAAGACTCAAGCACTTTTGGGTTGTTCTTCGAGAAGCACTTTCTAATCTGCCAATAGTACAAATGAAAAGAGTTTTTGGGACAGCATCAAGTCGTTTCCGTGTCGATCTTTGAAAACAAGCATTCAAGAAATTACATTACAACGTAATCTAAAAGAAAGTCATGTTAGTTAAACGATTAGTTAAAAAATCGACTGTACCGATATACCTAAAAATTGGTGGGTAGGTAGTTTAGAGCCGGGACACGGACATAGGATACGGTTTATCCTGTTGGACAGCATTCCCGTGTGACTTGAAACAAAACGTCAGTCACTATAAAACGTTGTATTACAAAAAAGAATTAGACTTGGAAAAACAGCTCGCAAATTACAGCTATGTAATGGACGTACGGGTGACAATTTGATTTTTGTAAAAAATCAATATTAAAACAATTTCTATTATATAAATAATTAACAATTAAAATATAATGATAGAGCCATTGCCTATTTAAATACAAATTGAAGTGAACTATAAAAGGTGGTAAACCAAAAACGCATCAGACTTGGAATAACAAAACGCACATCTCAAACAGTTAAGTAATTTTGTTTATGAATGAATGGTTGAAAATTTGAGTTGTGAAATAAAATTTTAAATGAATTTAAGTGAAGTTTAATTAACAATGCCGCTACCAAGACGATCGAATCTTTCCCGACAAAACCGTAATGCAAGAAGGATACGAAAAGCTGCAAATGAAAGAACTGAAAAAGAACAAGAAATTGCACGTGACCAGTGCCGTGTTAGTATGGCTCGACTTCGTGCTTCTTAATCACAAGAGCAAAGTAAGACAGCCCGTAAATCGGCTCGGTTGGCAATGCAAAATCGTCGAGTGAACATCAGAGGTCAACAAACAATTTGCAACGCAGAACAAGAATGTAATCCGACATTTAAGGTATTTATTTTTGTACTTACATAGAACATGAGCAATTATAAGCCACCAACTCAAAATCAAAAAATGATTGTTAAAAAGATTCTCCATCATCAACATGAAGCTGGTGCAACTTTTAATGTGAATAGATTGGTTTACCTACTTGTGATTAATATATTTTGTATGGCCAGAATTGAAGATATTAATAAAGACAACATAATATTTGTTTTCAAGACGGTGCAGTGGCAAGCACCCAAATTGCGATCTCTTAAAAGACAAGTTTACTGAACGTTTCTCAAAAAGCTCTTTAAATGGGTTACCGAGCTTTGTGATAACAAATTTTGTACATTTTTTTCTTTGAAGAAGAGTGAATAATTAATTCAAAGATTCACAATCGTGTCAATGCCCTAAAACTGAAATTCGTGAAGTTATCGACATACTTTTAGAAAATATGCGAACTGAGCAAGTCAAATTTTATGAAGAGGAGATAATAATAATAAAACCATAGCTGCTTTGGCAATTCAACTAAAATTGTTTTCTATATCGTAACTGTCATACCCTTTACAATTACTAAGACTTCGAATAATTTCTTCTAAAATATACTCATGTATTTTGAATTATAATATCATGAAACATCTTATTGGAAATCCTTATAATGGATATTTTGTTTGCAAAAATTTGGAATAACTATTTCAACTTGCAAGAATAAATTGACGTTTGAAAAAAGCTTACAAATTTTGATTGATTGATTGTACAAAACATGAAGATCACTTTTGGTTAAACGCATACTTCAAAAACCAAACTTCTCTATTAGGAGTGATAATAAACGTTAATTGTATGTTGAAACACTGCTAAATCTACAAAAAGTGACTGTTTTGTGTGATTTATGGGTTGATGGTACTTCTTAAAAACTATGCTGGTCCGAACGTTAGTTCAGATCCATGATTACCGATTTTTTCGTGTATCAATTGAAGAACCATGATTTGCAGGAGCTGCGATTTCAACCGGACTGCATCGGGCCACATTTTATTTATTGAAGGAAACGTTACCGAACCGTGAATAGGTCTGCAAAATCGTGTGATCTAAATATTATTCTAGCTTGATTATTTTCTGGGAAGATATGTGATGTCGCTAGTCTATGCCAATAAGTCCGAAATAATTAACCGATTGTAAGAGAGCATTCGCCGCGTTATTGTCGGTATACCTCCAGATCAGACGTGGCGATCATATGATAGAAATCCAATATACATAAATCATATTTCAGGAATATTATCTTTCGAATAAAATAAATTTCATGTCGATTTGAACAAAATCGTCTTTCTTTTATTCCGTTTCATAGTCTTATGCCTCTAAAGAGCACACTTTATTTTATTCATAAAAATGGTAAAGATTTCATTTCCAAAACAATTTTGTGGAACAAAGAATGATGTTTTTGTAATCTGATAAACTTTTAAGAAAAATCGAATTGACAGTTTTTTTTATAAAAAATAAAAACCTAAGAAAAGCATTTCTAAAAGTTCGATAAAATTGATTTGCGACTCAAATGTCTTTCCAAAAATTAAAAATATTGTTTTCAAACTTATTTTATCTCACATAAAATATTGTTTTCGACATTCAGTGAATTTTTGATAAAAATCTAACAGTGCGTTTTTTGTATAAAAAATAAAATCTACAAAAAACAGTACAAACATTTGGTAAAAGTGCTTTTCGGTTCTCGATATCACGTGAACAATAGAAGACTTCAAATTAATTTCAATCATCCAATTTGTATTTGTTTATATAAGAAATACAAACTTTTGAGAAATGCTGCTAAAATTAACAAAATAGATTTTGAAGTCAAACTATTTCATCATATGCAAAATATTGTTGATAATTTTAAAATGTTTAAGAATAATTCAACTCAAAACTTTTAAACAAAACACGAAAATCTACAAACTTTAAAGCATGACAAATCGAAAGACGGGTTGGGAAGATTTCAGTTAGGGTCGCATCCCAGCCTTTATTTTCATTTATGTTTTTGAATTCGTCATGTCATTTAAAACAACAATCATTCAATTTTCTAAGCAATTTCATCTGCTACCAGAAAAGGTGAACTTATAAGGTAATAGACATTTCATGACAAATCAAATTTGTTTTTATTTTAATTTCTCTTAGCATTCATATCATTTGTATCAAGGAAAGTGTAAAATTCACTTTCAAAAAGCCAAAGCTTCAAGTCATTCCTGCCTGTCTGTCCTTGACTTGACGCCTATTACCACCAAAAGTTTTGTTTTTTATTTTTTTAACTGTTTAAATAGTTTTAAAACGTTCCGGGCAAATATTCAAGCAAAACCAGCGAAAAAGAAGAAGAGTGAAAAAAAAACACAATCTAACAAATATTATATGGAGCACAGAAAAACACAGAAACTCAACCAAAGGCCACAAAAGTTCAAAACAAACAGTCCTGCGGTAAACATTTGCTAACTTTTGCGGCAAAACGGTGTTTTTGTTCAGAGAAAAAAGAAACACAAAATAGAGCCACAGACATGTTACACAAAGACAACATTAGTTGAACTTTTAGCCCTTTGGCGCGTAAAACTGGCATTCTCTATCGTACATAAATAGTTATACTAAGGACAGGATACATCATAGGAAGGAAAAGGATCAAGTAGAGCAAAAAGAAAGCACAAAATAAAGAAGTAAAAATGACAAGTACATAATATAAACAAAAGGATAACTCTATGTGTGTCTGTGGGGAAAGTGTTTCCTTTAATGATGTTTAACATTATGTTTGCCATATTACCACCCAAAGATAACTGATAAAACTGATATAAACTAACATCAGAAGAGGAAAAAGAAAAATAAAGAAAATCAACAGAAAGAAAACAAAAAAACTCAAATATTAGATGATATTTAGCTCAGAGGTAGGTGGCTCTGTGTGTTCCTTCAAGTGTGACATTACTATGTAACGTTTGAAACTTATTCAGCTTTGTTTTACTTTCATCCCTCTCCTGGAAACAGGTTAACAAAGTAAATAAACAATCACGACTACCTTAGGCACAAAAATATAGGGCTTCTGAATAATTGTTCATCTATACAACTTCCTATTAGGGACACAATCATCTCGACAAAAAGAATTACTAAAGAAATGGAAACAGTAAATATACTAAAAAGGACCTTCGTTGTGTTGTCCTTGACAGAAACTTACTACACTAATTAGGGTTGAATACTCACTGGGCTGTAGTTTAGTGCGTTCATATTCGTAGGAATGGAGTGTCCTGAATTATGTGTGTATGTATGTGTTTCATTAAGAAGGAAATAAATTGGAATAAAGAATGAAAGTTATAACCGTCCCAACCCAAGTAATATTAATTATTAAAACATCTAGATACATAAATAGAGACACTCATCATCACTGACTAAATTTGTTGTTCGGTTGATTTGTATAATTCTGTGCGTGAGTGGAATGATTGCGAGTGTCAGTAAATGAACAACTATGACTATCTAGTTAATTGGGAATGGCTATAATACACAACATGACGCATGAACAGAATAGAAACATACTGCGGACATGGAACTGTATTTCATCTTCTCAAAAGGAGATAACTTAAATTAAGGTAAAGGAGAAATAATATAATAATAAAGCTTTAAACAAATTTACAACTTTTAAACTAAGTCACTAGTTATCTATTTTATTAAAAATGTTTAACAAGATTGTGACATTTCCTTTTTCCTTTTCGGTATACCCTTCTAAAACTTTCTTTTTTAAATTTTTCGAACTTAATCTTATTGCTTTTTATTTTCTTGGTAGTAGCCTCAACTTCAGTATAACACTTTTTCAAGTTATTAATTAATTTAAAAAGTTTTAAAAACAAATGTTTGACTTTGAAAATAATTGAATTAACCGAATTATGAGTACCAAAAGAATTTTTCCTATTATAAAATAAAATGTTTATTCAAATGAAACACATTATCATCAAAATACATAAGATCCTTTCTCTGAACAATTTTCATTCTTAAAACTTGTTCCTTTTTGTGGAATTCCATATAATATTGCTTAATTCGATTCATAAGAAAAATTCCATACAGGATAATTATTCGAAATAGCTCTAGAAAATGGAAAGTATGTTAATGGTTAAAGCATCTACGCCATTCACATCAAATACAATATTATCTGTCCTCTATGCAACAGGATAAGAACGTTTTTGTTCATATTTTTATTAAAATTTTCAAATAATCATAATTTTCAGAAGACAACTTCATCCTTTGTGATGATTAAACTCGAAAAAATAAAAACAAAAAGTTCAACAACAGCTCAAGTCTTTAGTTGAAATTTCTATCAAGGGAGGAGTTTGTTTTAATCCTTTTTGTTGTGAAAACTAAAACCAAAGAGGGGTCATCCTCATCATACAGCAATGGATGATGTTTTCGTTGGAAATTGTATGAAAATAAAAATATAAAATTGTTTAATTACCAACACTTTTAAAAGCTAAATTCTACTTACCACTCTTGCTATGCTACAAAAAGGATGCACCCAAAGAAGAATCTATTTACCGTCAAAGCAAAGAGAGAAAGAAGGAGGAATGATTCAAAACTTGTGTACAGCCAGATCCTGTTTCCACAACATTGTTGCAAAAGTAAAATATTTTGTATTATCCTCTCATGCCCTCTGTTTGAAAAAAAAAAGAACAAACGAAAGGAAGTCCTTTCCACATAAGGAAAAGTTTTGTCAATCTATACCGCACTTCTACTACATATACCCTTTACCCAGAGCCCAGAGATATAGTTTTGCTCTATCATGTAAAGGTTTGTAACAAAAGGAGGAAGTCGTTAGGGTATAGTTTAGTTAAAAGTTTTTGTTTTGTTTTTCTTGTTCTTGTTTATTTTTTTCTCTAACTCAACAATATCAAAAAAGAATCAGTGGTGTCCTTAAGTTTGATGCTCACCGCAGGCAATTAAGTATTTATTAATTATACAACTATCATGGTATAGATAGTTGGAGTGTGGATATAGGATGTGATATGGAATGGAATATTAAGGATACCAGAAAAGGAAAACTAATTGAATTCAAATCTGCACTTAAGAAATCGTATATCGTTGAAAATACATTTGTAGATAGTTTTGTGGAAGTTTTGGAAACTTTTGTGACACCTTTGGTTAGATTTTAATTAATTAAAAGTTTGAACATACAAAAATCCATCTACACTACGGACTTTACTCCTTAAACGATGGATTTAAGAGACTTTGAAAAATGGACAGCATATTTACATATGTAAGTATTTCGATCGAATTTTCATTTGTATAATCGGGAAAATTACAATAAATCAAATGCTAAATAAAACTGTACCCAGGGCATGATGGTTAGTGCGTTGGACTGTCATTCCAGAGGTCTTGGTTTTGATACATGCCTGTTTTTTTCACGGATACTGTCTCTTGCGAGGAATTGAAAAATTCTTCAAGAGTAATTCTTGTCATGAAAAGTGCTTTCTCAAAATAGCATTTCGGATTCTGCTTTAAACTGTAGGTCCTCTCCATCCCTGACAACAGTACTCGCACACAGGAATGGTTGAGAGTTTTAAGTCACTAGGCCCTAGTTCTCAACGGACAATTGTGCCACCGAATTTATTTATTTAATTAAAAACCGATAAGCAAAAAAAAGTAAGATATTCTCTTTAGTAGTCCACGTGGCAGATGGAGGTAAGCAAGTACCAAAAATACTGTTTTTCGAGGTTTCAATGTTAAGGCAAGAATTATCTACCTTTATAACTGCTTTGTAAACGTCAGTCAAATATGTTCCTATTCCCATCAATTTTTTTTTTCACTCATCAGATGGAATATTTTCACCAAAAAACTCAAAAGACATTTGGAAGACAAATTGTTTTGTAATTTTTATTTCATTACTTTTTTGCTCCATTCAGTTAATAAGGTAGATATCCTTAAGATCAAAATTTACATTTTTGACAAAAAGTTTATGAAAATCTTCCAATAGGAACTTGCAAGCTTTGACAGATGATAGCGGGCATACAATAATATGCCACAGATTAAAATTAAAAACAAATATTTTGAAAAGATTTGTCGAAATATTTTGTTCATAAAATCGACAGAAGAATCCTTGAAATTTGTGTTTGCGGAGAATTTAACTGACATACAAAAAAACTAACAAACGTGTTTTTCTTCAGATTAAAACTGATCATATTTTCATCAAAGTAATCATCTTAACTTAGATTCTTATCGAATTCGGAACAATACCAATCCACATAAGATCCAAAAACATTCAAAGCATCTCAAAAAAGTTACTATTTGGTTAAGATTTGTGGCTAAGAGGATAATTGGTTTATATTTTCTTGAGAAGGAGAGAATGAAGATGATTTCGTCACCAAAGACAACCAACGATATTGTATCGTTTTAATCTGTTAGATTTTTCTTAGCTTGCAAACATGTTTGCTGTTTTAGTTCTGGTCTCGACGGTTTATTATCTTTTTAATAATACGAATGCAAAAACATCTATTGACCCTATAACACTTTTACTTTAGCCAATCGTACAGCAGTCATCTTAAAGAACCTGACTATATTTGTTTTGATCACTTTAAAGGTACTTCATATACCTCCCTTACCCAAATCGAAATAAGTGTTGACAGAAAATTAAGTCTACTCAAATATGATTTCTTTTATGGTCTGGATGGTTTGGCTGCAATTTTATTAAAAGAGTGTGCAACCTCGCTATGTAATCCTCTCTCAATACTGTTTCGTCTCTTTCTTTCTAAAGCTACCTTCCATTGGATAGATTCCTTTATTTTTCCTGTTTATATAAAATGATGTTATAAACTACAGGCCCATAGCCAAGCTTTCTTTAATTCCCAAGCTCTGCGAAAGCATTGTCTACGACTCTTTCTATTTTCAGTTTCGACCTATTTTTTAGATCCCAAAAACATGGCTTCTTAAAAGGCATATTCACTACAACTAATCTTAATAAATTTGTGTCTAAAACTCTAAGCGAATTAGAGTTACTTCGTCTATTGAAGTGTACGTTATCACTACAGGCTTAAGTAAAGCCTTTGATAAAATCAGTCACCAAACTATTTATCTCAGACTTAAAGCCCTTGATTTCTCACCCTTTTTTTTTCTTGGATCAGATCGTACATTGGGAACCACCGATATAGAGATCTTCCATCCCATTTATGTAATCTCAGAAGTTCCTCAAGGCAGCCACCTTGGTCCTTTATTATTTGTCTTAACTATCAACGAAATCATTAATAATTTAACTGTTATGCTGATGACATGAAATCATCAAAGGTTATTTCTACTCTATCTGATTCTGTCTTACTCCAAAATGATCTTGACTCATTTCAGACTTGATGCTACAAAAATGTCTTGCAACTAAGTTCAGCTAAATGCAAATTTATAACATTTAACCGTAAACGTTCACCCCTTCCATAGCGAACTTGTTCTATTCACAATCTAGGAGTTATTTTCGACGTTCAGTTAAGTGTTCGAGTCCATTTTGATTATATTAAACAAGGCCAACTCATCCTTTGGCTTAAATAAACGTTGGTCTAAGGAATTCTCGAACCCCTATGTCACTAAATCCCTTTACACTACCTTTGTTAGGTCTCTTTTTGTATACGCCAGTCAAGTCTGGTCTCCCCATTATCACTCTCAAATAATTTATTTTATACAATGAAGATTTCTTCGGTTTGCAATCCGCGGTCTTGCTTGGGGTGATAATCAATTCTTACCACATTATGAAGATCGTTTAAAACTTGATAATTTTCAAACCCTCCAAAACGCCGTGAAGAGGTTATGTTCTCTTTTCAGACCAGGTTTTAGCAGGAACCATATAGACTCTCCATTTCTACGAGAAAAGCTTCCTATTTATACTAATCCAAAGAACGTCAGACAGGCCCCTCTCTTTCATCTTCCTCATTACCATACAAACGATGGTATTTTTGAACCTAAAGATTTAAGTCTACCCTAAAGTCCTTCTGTTGTTCATAGCTTGTTACCTTGGCCTTGATTTCCTTAATGATCCAGGTCTTACCTATCATGTTGAACCTCAAATACCTTGCATATTTCTCATTAATAAGAACGCTCATAGACTAAAAAAAAAGAGTTTTGAAAGGAGAAACAAGAGAGAATCTTTCATTCTATTAATGAAAATAAAACTAATTCCAATAACACTGTCCAATTTTTTGACTCCTTAAATAGCCTAAACCGTAACAGATTTTCTACCTTCAAATGTCTAGCCTTCAACAACAAAAACCAATACAAAAAAATAGATACTTAGCATCTGCATTCCATTCCCTGATTACCGTTTTAATTCCATCCCTACGTACATGGCTCTGGCTATAAATTTTATCCATAAGTGCAGCTGAAAAAAAATGTGAACCCTTTTATTTGAATAATAATAAATCACCTGAAATCACTAATCGTGTCTTTCATATTTTTTCTTCAAATAAATCAACATTTCAAAAATAAAAATACCTCTTTAGGAAGGTTGAGATTTGAGATAGGCCTAAACAAGGCATCTATCAAAGTGAAATTTAAATCTTCTCAAATTAACCCTGCACATATTTTGGCATTGATCATGTTGACACTTATATTCCTGAATACAATTGACCCAAATTACCATCAGTCATCACGTTTTTATTTATCCATTTCATTCCTTAAGTTTTCAAAATAAATTAACAGAACTGTACCTATAAGGGACTTGAAATTGAAGAATTCTATCCAAGTTAAAGCTAGATTATCTCGATACCAACAGAGACATTTGTCTATAAAAAACTGATCTCGAACAAAAGGGCATATTATAAATTAAATTATGTATATTTTTGAGGGCTACAGTTGTCTTAAAAAAGAATAATAAACTACCGACCTATTTCTATCTATGATAACCAAACTGTTTGAGTTTATCGTATGCAGTGTCCTTTTTTCACTGTAGTTCAATTGTCTGTGATAAACAACATGGTTTTGTTAAAAAGCGTTCAACTGTTATTAGTCTGTTTCTCTTTACGTCCTTTTGTTTAGATGATTTTGAAAAACGAGAAGTATATTGTATTTTTACTGTTTTCAACAAGGCCTTTGAAAATTGTGCCATAAAACATTAATTTTAAAACAAGCACATAAAGGTTTAACGACTATTTCATAAACTGGAGCTCCATATATTTGAAAGATAGGCGTTACAGTGTTAAATTTTGTAATGAGTATTCAACTTCATTTGTTGTGAATTCTGGTGTCCCCTAGGGTAGCCATCTTGGTTCTATTCTATTTGACTCTATTTATAAATGACTAATGACATTAAAATTTCCAAAAAATCAACTCCACATTAGGCTGTCTTCCCCTGCAAGAAAACTTAATATCATTCGTGGAATAGTGGAATGGAATTGAATAATAATTTTCTTATTTTAAATGTTGACAAAAGTAAAACCATTAGTTTTACACCAAAAAAAGTTCAAACGTTTCTTATTACATGTTTGATTCTTGTACTTTAAGTAGAGTATATGTATTTTCTGACTTGGATATTAACTTCAAAGTTAAAAAAGGAAATAGAGTTCTGGGTTTCATTAAGAGATTTGGTCGTGATTTCCCTGATTCATATGGATCCAGGACCAGTCTTTGAAAGCGCCTATACAGTATGGTCATCTTACTACGCCGTACTTGTCACAAGACTCGAAGCCATTCAAAAAATATTTTCACTTTTCTGTCTACGATGCCTTCCATGGTTTCATTGCATTAGTATTTCATCGGCTTACTAACAAAGACTTTCTCTCATAAACCTTCCTTCTTTGAGAAATCATAGGAAGTACTTGCAATTTTTATTTATTGTTGGAATAATAAATGGACAAATTTCATCACCATCAGTTCTTGGTATTTTAAAGTTTAGTTCTAGTCGTTGAAGTATAAGACTCCAAAAACTTTTGAATGCTAGTTTTAGTAGATCAAATTATGGTGTACATTGTCCTTAATTCAATTGACTGAAATCTATACTAAATTTCAATTTCACCAAATAATAATATTAAAAGTATGAAATGCAATTTAATGTTTTTCAACGTCCTAGTTTAAGAATTGTTAACGTTTGATAGATTTAGCAAAAGTTCAAGCTCTATGCAACTACAAATGCAAAACTCAAAACTCCAAGATATTCCATTAGTAAAGACTTTATTTTATTATTTAATTAATGAAAGGACTTTTTATCATACCTTACTCAATCTGCCTTTATTAACTTCTTATAGTTGAGTTACAAAATTGTGTCCTTTGAACTTCTACTGGCCGCAAGCTGATTTTTTCAATTACGAAGTTAGTATCCGTTTTTTCAATTTATTATTTTTAGCTATTGGAAAAAATACTTGATGATATTCACCAGAAGTTAAAAAAATATTAAAGTTTTCAAAGGAAAACCTCCTATTTTTCATAATCAACAAAAAAGGGTTGATTACAGGACCTTTTATATAATTGGGATGAAATTTGATCTTCCAATTCCTTACTCCCAAGTCTATTATGTCAAAAATTTCACAAAGATCCCACTTAACTTTAAATAATATCAATGTTAAGAAAATTTACAATTTATTAATTTAACGCTTTCTGGAAAAGAAAATTCGGAGTATAATTTTAAACAAAAATTCTATTACTATTATGTATGGCAACACGGAGACACAAGCCCAATTAGCTTTTTGGTGCAGATAATCATAATATTAAAGCTTAACCTCCAGCTGTAAATGCTTCTTTTAAAATTTTGTCAAGAAATCAATTAGTTGTGCGAAGGTTGGTTTGGTAAATGTATCTTTTTTTGTAACAAAGTTTCATATTCATTTTTCCTAATTTGTTATCAAACTAACTTTATCCCTATACTTTCCAACTTTTTATCCCAATTTATTAATGAAGATTAATACACATACACAATATACATATATTTTTGTTTTATATACGAGATACAAAAACTTCCCTTCAAAAATAAAATAAAATGATAATTAATAACCCAGAAGGAAAATCAATTTTCATATACTGTCAACTCTGTCATGTCCTACGACTCTGAACGTACTCACACTCATACATGCATACATGTGTGGAAAGGATATATAGTAATAATATACATATCACACATAAATGTATCAGCCGCCCATATCTTCCAACCCTCCAACGCGTCGTCGTCGTAACGCATCGCAAAGTGCTCGCCTCGACTCAAGCTCAACGTAATCGAAATTAATTAACCTCGAACACACATACAAAAGCATAAATTCAGGACATCGCACATACATATGACTCCTACTCCATCTACACCACCACTACCACCGCCGCCCATTCCATCCTCCCTTTCCTCATGGATGAATTAATTCATAATAATGGCGAATATTTACTTCCTTCTTCCTTAGGCGTTACATATTACAATACACATCGCATACCTACCTTTGCGCCTTTCCTCCGCCACCGAAACACAATAGCGTCAGAAGCCTGTGGTGAATTTAATCGAAATAAAATAAAAATTCCTGAAACTTAATTTCTTGGTTCTGATGGTCTTGAATTGAACTCGAGTCCCTGTGGATCTGTGGGGATGTGGCATAAGGATGAGGCTACACGAACAAAAAGACAAATAAACAGAAGAAAAATTAAGAACCAGATGTAATAACATTTGACACCTGAGATGTGATTAATGATGGTAAGAGAATTTCTAGGTTTTGGAGTTGGAGTATGATGTTGGAACACGACATTACTGTAGTCTACATATCTCTTGAATCATATTCTATAAATTTACTCTTACTCCAAGGACGACCAAGACCGAAGACGACGACGATGGGTGTGTGTCATTTAAAAGAAATTTGCTGACCATTAACCGAGAAGCCCATTAAATTAATGGCTTTTTCGTTAAGTTGAACTCCTGATGGGCCTAACTTTCCATCTCCTGCAAATTCCTGGATGTGTGGGGCTCTTTGGGTAATGGTATTTCATTACCTACGCATCTTCCCCTTTTTTTATTTGGTTTTATTGTGATGTCTGGGATGTTTCGTGTACTTAATCATGTGATACCGTAATCCAGGTTACATAAATTAATGTGTCTAAATTAGACATACCAAATTCGTACATATAGATTTTGACTGGGTTGTTATATAAAGCCATAGGTATATGTGAGGAGACATTGGATGCCATTTATCACACTGTGCTGCGTATATAATGACTTAGCTTTTGTATATAAATATGTACCGTATAAATGTGAATTCTTTAAGTTATGGGGACTTTACTGATGTTATTTTTATTGATGATGGGATTTGCAATTATTTATTTAGCGAGTTTTTTGAAAAGCTTAAATAATTTCAGTCATTTTGTCACACCCGCTATTGCTTTGGGATACGAAATTCCATCACCATCAGTCTATGTCGACTTGAAACAACAAATCTTTTTTTTTTTATTTTCGAAATTTTGATGGTATAATCTCTCTTGATGAAAATTGACAATTCATGTTTCTATAGTATAAAGCAATTCTGAAGGTAGTTTGTTTGTTGGTTGGTCTAACCTTGATGATTTTTTAAAATAGTCTGAATAAATTGAGGCAAATTTAAAAAATGTTGCATGATCTATTTTTCTACTACAGTACGTTCTCGATTATTGCAACTAATTAAAACAAGTGCGGTTGCTATGACCGAGGTTGTTGCAATAACCGAGTAAATATTTTGTTAGGCTCAATTCGAGATGCCTTGTATACAACGGGCATGTGGTCAAATTTTTTAAATGATCTTGGGTTTACAGATTTACCGATGTCGAATAGCTTCACTTTGTGTAAACTGGATGCGTTCGTGCAGGCGAGAAACTTGATTCTTTCTTTGCTTGTCTTTCGGCCAGGATCTGTCGATTCCTTAAAAGTTACAAGGGTTTTGTTGGGCATAAGTCAATAGAATAACCCAGACTCATCGGCGTTATAAATTTGATTGGGAGTCAAATCGAGCTCTCTGACTTTTCCTTAAATTCAATCAAGAATGCATCTACAAGCTGCGGTTTGTTTGAAAGTTTTTCTCCACAAATTTTCAAGAGGCGAATTCCGTGTCTTTTCTTAAAATTTGTTATCCAACCATTGCTCGCATCAATGAGCACGCTTTTGTTTTCAGGACCTCGGTGGAAATTGGCACATTTTGCTTTCTTTCATTTAGGAACCACTTGCCAAAGTCTTTTCCATCTTAGGGTATTCGCCACCTTTTAATGTGATTCTCCTTCCTGGTACACAATCAGCATTAGAAACAAACTTTCTTATTGCACCGAGACAAAATGTAACGCAACAGACAAAAACAAAAATAGTAAAGAACCTGTGGGATATGCATATAAAAACAAAAGTTGCACTTATCGAGTCAATTTTTTTTGATGAGTTGCGATTACCGCGTCAATAATGATAAAAATTGAGCTGTTTCGAAAATCGAGGAGTTGCGCGAATCGAGAGTTGCGTTAATCGAGAACGTACTGTATATATTTTTAAAATTGGAAAGTTGCGGTAGGATAAACTCATAGCAAAACCCAAAAGTATGTCAAATCTTAAGGTTTTGTATTAATATTAATAAAAATGGATATTAATAGTTATCCATTTTGCGGTTTCGAAGGCTGCAATTCGACAACTGTCAAGGTAAGTTGTTAAACCAATTTGTTTTAGTTGAAAGTCTGACATTTGCGAAAACGGTTTGCTTCGCACAACGCATACTACTAAAAAATGATAATTGTGCCACAGCCACATATCATGCTCTAAGAAGGTTATGGTTTACATACTCGTCCAACAACGCAAGCAATTGGCAAAATTGCGAAGAAATTTGAAAAGACTTGATTGGTTACAAATATTGTAAGGCCTCTGCATCATCTCGTAATACTGAAAAATAATGTAAGTAAAAGGTTTGCCGAAGACTCGAATGCATCGATTCCTCGTGGTTCTCAGGAATTTGGTTGGTCTTACGGCACATAATGCCGTATTTTGTATTTGGAGATACGCTTACATTTTTTTTTAATAATAAACGGACACTCAAGGGGTTATTATTACCCTTAATATGTTTAAAGTTTAAAAACAGTGCAAGCGTTAGGAAAATAGGGAAGGATTAAAGAGGAGATACCGATGCACATTGGTCTTCAAGTTTTGAATACCAAAATGATAAGGAAAAACAGAGCATTCCACATTCTCGATGTGCGGTTAAAAAAAAAATCTCTATCGTCCGAAATTGAGCTCAAGGTTCAACTGATGTGCATTCCTAGAAATACAAGTATTACGGCTGAATTGTTTTAAGGGGGGAATGCAACTGGCTAATTCGATAGAACACTGTTTATAAAAATATCGGTAGAACAACGAAAGGCATGAAACATTGCGGCGGTGTTCAAGTGATGTAATTGTTTCGGTTATAGTTCTATTGCGTATCATTTTCAAAGCTCTTTTTTGGATCCTGTCCAAAATACTTGAACTTGTTTTAGGGGCACCTGCCCAAATATGCGAGTTATATTCAAGTTTTGGACGAAAAAAGGCTTTATAAATTACAGCCAGATCAGAAGAGGTGAACAATTTCTTGCACCGTCGGAGAAATCCTAAGCACCTAGCTGCATTTTTTGCAATATCGATTATGTGGTCATTCCTGTTCAGCGGCAAGTGCCGCTCATGGATAGCGGCATCGGGGGTGGGTTACGCTTTAACGACAGGAGACAGCATTGACTTTTCGAAGCATTTAATTCTACACAGTTTTTGATTCCCCATTGTACAATGCTGTCGAGATCAGAATTTAATGAGCTTATCAAACGCTGCCGTTGAAATTCCACATCCCAAGGACAAGGATGAGAATCTCAAAACGAATATGAAAAGCTGAGGGTACTGTCATCAGCGAAACAATTAAGTGGGTTAGAAGTTTCAGACAAAAGATCATTTATAAAAATAAGGAAGAGCGTCGGAGACAAAACGGAGCCCCTGGGCACACCAACGTTTATTTTGCGAATAGCAGATTTGAACCCGTCCAACACTATTTAAAGGTAATTTCCAACCCAACGAATAAGGGATTCTTCTATACCAAAAGCACGAATTTTCGATAAGAGAGCTTGGTGCCAAACTCTATCAAATGCCTTTGAAATATCAAGTGCAATTATCTTACATTCTCCAAAACGATGTAAAGATTTGTTCCACCACTGATAAATCTTAAGCTGATAATTAATCAGCGTTTCCATGACCTTGGAAAGAAGGGACGTGAGTGCTATTGGACGATAGTTAGAGTGGGAGGATGATTCGCCTTTTTTAGGGACAGGCTGTACAAATACTGTTTTCTATCCGTTTGGAAAGAGACCTGTAGAGTAGGAAAGATGGAAAAGCTTACGCATTTGTTTTGCCAGCGTTGAAGAACACCTCTTCAGAACAATAGGGGGAATACTATCCGGGCCAGCGGATTTGTGTATGTCCAGGTCTCTCTTGCAACTGCACGAGTGCGAAAGAAGATTCGTCCCATAGAATCATTTACGCCCAAGAACAGGAGGACTCATGATACTCTCCGGTAGCGTCAAATTAACAGCAAACTGTGCTGCAAGCAAATTGGCTTTATTGATCAAGCTCACATAGGGAGCGTCATTGAGAACGAGCGTTGGAACCGAGGGTGACGTTTGTTTCGTACGTTTTTTACAAATGAGCAGAAATTTTTACTACCTTTGGGACACTGTAGTATTTTTTGCCTTAATTTCTGGTCATGCAAAAATTTGGTTCGTCGAATGTGGCCGTTGCAAGTCTTTCTAGCTTGTTTGAACTTATTCCGGTTTTCCTCAGTGGGGTTAGCTTTATGAATCCGGAAGCTTACATCTCTGATTCTTATTACCTCTTTACAGCTCAAATCAAACAATGAGTTCTCTCATTCCACAAAGAATTAAATTTGTAACCATATCTGCGCTGGAATCTACGTCACTATCGAGGAAGCATAGTGGCCAGTTAAAGTTCCTGAAGAATTCATTGAGACCGTCCCAGTTGGCTTTCTCATATTGCCAAACGGTTCTCATAGGAGTTTTTTCTTTAACTGGTTTTTTTTACACGTGAGAAATTTGCAGATACGATACAATGGTCCTTATAAAGTCTAGCTCACACAATAACTGAAACCATCTGACCATTCACAACGTAATTTCGTTAATACAAATGGCTGCTTGAACAACATGCGGTGGACAGCCTACTTCGGCCATATAGCACATTTCTCACTCGGTGGGTATGTTAAATAAAATTTTCGTATTTGGGGTTCTTAGAATCTTCAAGTAATTGTAAAATGGCCATTACATCTACAAAAAATCACTGTTTGGTGTGCTCTTTGGTGCGGAGTTGTGATTGGACCGTAGTTCTTAGAAAACGACGATGGACTGTCACCTTCATTTCGCAGCGTTATGGTCATATGATTAACGAATTTTGTTTGCCTGCTATTGAAGAATACGTCTTCGAGAATATATGGTTTCGACAAGGCCGTGTCACATGCAGATAAACTTTTAACTCTTGAGTACTCAAAAAACCAGCATTCTTAAAGTTATGGTTGGGATAGCACCCAATATGTGTCAAAAAGTGGTCGAAATCGAAAATTACCTCAAAAAAAGCTATGATTGCAACAATTCGCTTGGTGGTCTTTTAAATGATTAAGTGTTTCACAAATAATGTGAACATTCAAACTTTAAATTAATAAAGAAATATCATGAACAAAAATATTTTTTATGTGTTTAATTTACTTACGTTTACTTTTGAAACTGCGAAGTGGATAACCATGTATTTGATAGTCAAAAATGTGTAATTTCTTTTTCGAAATTTTAGTTTTTTTTTTCAGAGTTTGATATCTAAAAAAAACAGGTTGACATTTTTTTACAAATTTTAATATACGTATTTGTATTTAGTATGTTTATAAGCACTTAAACGTTCGTTGAAAGAATTAAATAAATTGCTTCATCTGTTCTTTTCCCAAACATGAACCTTCATTGAAAAATATGTTTTCACAGATATTATTCAAAGTATTGTCTATCGCTGGCCAGTAGTTTCTTCAATCTTTTGGATAGCGTATTAATGTAGAGTCGAATAAATTTTTCAACCAATCGATCCACTTTCGGATTTCTTCATAAGATGGGAATTGTTGGTCAGCCAGGTCATAGGCCACTGATCTAAGCAATTGATAATCTGAAGGAGTAATGTGTAGTAGAAATAATAATTGCTTACAACGCCTACGCCTAGCACTTAGCCATAATTGGACGGCAAGCTTTTACACTAACTGCCCCTTGCATTGTTTATTCGCTTAGTTTTTGAAATTAAATAAAAAAGGTCTTACACAAAGAGTAACTCTTTCTTATGTGGCGGAATGCTTCAAGTAAGTTCTTTTTTCTAAGCTACCAAGACATGTCAAAGTCACTTCTTTGTTAATCTTTGGTATTGGCTTTCTTCATCTGAATACTAATTTTTATAGTAATTAAAAATCAATACGCTATGCATATAGGATAAACCACAGCCACCACGATACTCTCACAAGAATGCCATCCCAATATACATATGTTCCTGGAATTAACCAGAGAGTGGTGTGACAATTAGTCTTTGATGAAGTGACATCTAGGGAAGGTAGAAATGGCCGCCCGACATCTTGTGGGATGCAATCAGCCAAGCTTTTTCTACAATATACTGCTATGGACAATTAATTAGAAACACAAATTGAATTCACTTTTAAAGCAGTATTTGTATTTTTTTTTGTTTTTTTCATATCTTAATATATAAAAATTCAGTGTCATATGTATGTTCCCAGTGAACTCTTCACCAAGTAAACCGATTTCGGTGGATGTTGGCAATTTATGTGTAATTTGGTCTAATTTAAGATATAGGATAGTTTATATTTCCATTAATGGTCTAAATTGTATGTGTGTTGCATTTATATATAAAAATCCAGTGTCATTATGTATGTTCCCAGTGAACTCTTCACCAAGTCAACCGATTTCGATGAAAGTTGGCATTTTATGTGTAATTTGGTCTAACTTAAGATATAGGATAGTTTATATTTCGAGTAATGGTATAAATTATTTACATATATGTTGCAAATGAAAAACACTTAATATAAAATCTACTGTTCTAATTATATATGATCATTATGTTTTCGGAAATATATTTTGACTTTGAAATAAAACTCAGCTGATCCCAAAGTTACCATCGGTGAGATGGACAAAATATGTAAGTATTGCCAAGCGTTAAAATTTCGTAATGAAACACCTGGCATGTGTTGTGCATCCAGAAAAGTTGTATTGCCATTACTTCCTACTCCACCTGAATCCATTGAAATCACTACTTTCTGACATTTCAAATGATTTAAAATTATTTTTGCGTAAGACACAAAAGTTTAATTCTTGCTTTCAAATAACATCATTTGGAGCATCTAAAATTTGCGATCTCTCATCTGATGGTCGTAATTTTGAAACAACATTTAAAACACAAGGCCAAGTATACCATAAAATTGGATCATTGATGCCAATGCCAAATGAAGATACTAAATTTCTTCAAATCTACTTCATGGGCAGTTGTGAAGAACGTGTGCCAACTCGATAATTATAATTTTATTGAACAAGCAGAAGAGAGAGCAATTGTAGAAATATTTTTAGAGAACCGTAATCATCTGGTTCAACTGTTGAAAAGAGTATTACCACAATTGAAAAATGACAATTATGAAATTGTCATCAAAGCTGACAAA
>NC_079147.1:254106834-254149992 GCF_945859685.1 Eupeodes corollae
CAGTTCTTCCATTTTTGGCAACAAAAAGTTTGTTAGCATTGAACGATAGCGATCGCCATTCACCGTAACGTTGCGTCCAACAGCATCTTTGAAAAAATACGGTCCAATGATTCCACCAGCGTACAAACCACACCAAACAGTGCATTTTTCGGGATGCATGGGCAGTTCTTGAACGGCTTCTGGTTGCTCTTCACTCCAAATGCGGCAATTTTGCTTATTTACGTAGCCATTCAACCAGAAATGAGCCTCATCGCTGAACAAAATTTGTCGATAAAAAAGCGGATTTTCTGCCAACTTTTCTAGGGCACATTCACTGAAAATTCGACGTTGTGGCAGATCGTTCGGCTTCAGTTCTTGCACGAGCTGTATTTTATACGGTTTTACACCAAGATCTTTGCGTAAAATCTTCCATGTGGTCGAACAACACAAACCCAATTGCTGCGAACGGCGACGAATCGACATTTCACGGTCTTCAGCAACACTCTCAGAAACAGACGCAATATTCTCTTCTGTACGCACTGTACACATTCGTGTGGTTGGTTTAATGTCCAATAAAGTAAACTGAGTGCGAAACTTGGTCACAATCGCATTAATTGTTTGCTCACTTGGTCGATTATGTAGACCATAAATCGGAGGTAAAGCGCGAAACACATTTCGAACCGAACAAGCGTTGCTCGTAAGTAAGTCTATTCATGATGAAATGTCAAAGCATACTGAGCATCTTTCTCTTTGACACCATGTCTGAAATCCCGGGTGATCTGTCAAATACTAATGCATGAAAATCCTAACCTCAAAAAAATCACCCTTTATTTTGGCATTGATCATGTTGACACTCATGTTCCTAAATGCCATTGACCAAAATTACGATCAGTCATCACATTTTTGTTAATCCATTTCATTCCTTATCATTTTCAAAATAAATTAACAGTACTGTACTGTACTGAGGTATTTGAAATTGAAGAAGTCTATCACACATTTTACAAGATCGAGTTTAAGATTATCGCGATACCGACAGAGGCATATATCTATAAAAAAAATTGTTCACGAAAAAAGAGCTTATAAAATAAATTATGCATTTTTTTAAGGGCTAAAGGGGTCTTAAAAACGGATTGATAAACTACCAACCTATTGCTATCTATGATAACCAAACTGTTTGAGTTTATCGTATACAGCGTCCTTTTTTCACTGTGTATCAATTACCTGTGATAACCAACATGGTTTTGTTAAAAAGCGTTCAACTGTTATTACTCTGTTTCTCTTTACGTCCTTTTGTTTAGATGTTTTTGAAAAACGTGAACAAGTAGATTGTATCTTTACTGATTTCAGCAAAGCCTTTGACAAATTGTGTCATAAAACATTAATTTTAAAACAAGCACAAAAAGTTTTAACGACTATTTCATAAACTGGAGCTCCAAATATTTGAAAGATAGATGTTACTGTGTTAAATTTTGTAATGAGTATTCAACTTCATTTGTTATGATTTCTGGTGTTCCCCAGGGTAGCCATCTTGGCCCTATTCTATTTGACTTTATTTATAAATGACTACTGATGACATTAAAATTTTCAAAAAATTCAACTCCAAATTAAGCTGTCTTCTCTTGCAAGAAAACTTAATATTATTCATGGAATTGTGGAATGGAATGGAATAATAATTTTCTTGTTTTAAATTTTGACAAACGTAAAACCATTAGTTCCGAACGTTTTTAATTACATGTTTGATTCTTGTCCTTTAAGTAGAGTATATGTATTTTCTGACTTGGATGTTGTCTTAGATTCTAAACTAACATTTATTGAACACATTAACTTCATAGATTAAAAGGAAATAGAGTTCTGTGTTTCATTAAGAGATTTGGTCGTGATTTCCCTCATTCATATGGATCTAAGACCAGTTTTTGAAAGCGCCTCTACAGTATGGTCATCTTACTACGCCGTACACATCACAAGACTCGAAGTCATTCAGAAAATATTTCCACGTTTCTGTCTACGATCCCTTCCACTGTTTCATTGTATTAATATTTTATCATATTTACAAAGGTAAGTAAGCCGATAGAAGACTTTCTCTCATAAACCTTCCTTCTTTGAGAAATCATAGGAAGTACCTGCAGTTTTTATTTATTGTTGGAATAATAAATGGACAAATTTCATCACCATCAGTTTTTTCTAGTTTAAAGTTTAGTTCTAGTCGTTCAAGAATAAGACTCAAAAAACCTTTGAATACTAATTTTAGCAAATCAAATTATAGTGTACATTGCCCTTATTTCAATTGACTGAAATTTATACTTAATTTCAATTTCACTTTATTGATTTATCAAGACAAATTTTACAAAACCATTATGTTTAATTGACTTAAATCTTATAAGGCATGGCCAGAGGGGCCGTCAGCTAGATGATAGCCTTGCTTACTGTTTTTATTTTAATTTTGTAAATTAATAGCTTTTTATTTTAAATTTAAAAGCTTTCACTTATTATTTTTCTTCTATAGTTTACTGCTTTTTTAATAAATTGTGCTAGTTGTTGCCAGTTTTTCCCATTTAAAATCGCTAGAAGATCATTTTTCCATGAAATTAACTATATTTTCCCTTTCGTTGGTATTGCACTTATAGCAAATAAAAGCTAAGTCATTGTGGTGCGGTATGAAGTTCAAAGATAACAATTCTCCTCTTGCTCGGAACAGGAAAGACATTTGTTCACAGCTAAAATTGTCATCGAAATAGTTGCCTTGTCCTAAATCATATTGGAGTTTTCAATATATTTCTCTGTGAAGTGAGCTTCTCGCCTTCTCTATGTTGTTTTTTCTTGCTTTGTAATGGAGGCTTTAAAGTAAATTACAGAGAAAAGATTTCCACTTTGTAACATTTTCCAAAGTCAAGCTGAAAGGTATTTCACACGAGTCTGCTAAATTTTTCCATTCTTCAAACCATGAACTTTGGGACCTTATGACTCATACTGCAATCTTCCTAGCAATTTTATCGGTGTGGCTGTTCATCAGTTTAACAATGTAATTGAAATGTAATCTAAGTAATTTTAGGTACAGTGGTGATAACCCAGTTTCGAAAAGAAGCATATAGTTTGGTATTGTGTCTGGTAGACGAGACTGTCGTTTTAAAAAGAATCGGAGGAGTTTTTTAGTGGTCTCGGAAGGGCGCCAGCCCCATGTTTCTGCAGCATACAACATGATGGACTGAGACTCGATATTTGGTGCTAAAAGAGAGATCTGAATTTCCGTAAATATTTTGCCATACTGTACCAACAGCGTTTTTGGAAGCCGATAGCTTTTTCTCAAGGTGCTTTTCGGAATTCAGGTTGCTCGTTACAGTAAAACCAAGGTATTGGTATTCTTTGACATTTTCGATTAAATCTTCACAATAGTACCATTTCTCATTTGCAGCCAAAGGTCCAGTTCCTCTCCGAAAGACCATCGTTTTTGATTTGTTGAGATTTACAGTAAGATTCCACTTAAAGCAGTAATCCCTTAATTTATTGATCATTAGCTGCAGGGACTCCTGTGATTCATAAGTATTTTAATAGGGAACCCATTGATTGTTATGCCACATGGAAATTCATTATTCAAATCTTTAATGTAAAGGCAAAATAGTGAGGGGCTGAGATTACAACCTTGTTTCAATCCGGGAACGCAAGAAACCATTCTGACAAATTTTAAGTCAGAAGATATGATTCAGCAATGTTCGTCAAGTTAAAGATGTGGTCGACTGTAGAATATCCTTTCCTGAACCCAATTTGTACTTCACTGAGAAGGTGCTTGCTATCGACCCATTTTCTGAGGCGGCATCTTAAGATTTCCATGAATATTTTAAGCGAAGAGTTAAGAAAAGATATACCCCTATAATTCGCTGGGTCCATCTTATCTCCATTTTTGTGTAGGGGAAAAATAATAGATTTTCTAAAAGCATCCGGTGCATACAATGTGGTGAAAATATTATTATATACTTTTGTAAGATGCAAAAGAAAACCTTTTGTTGCATATTTAAAGAGTTCGTTTGGGATTTGATCAACTCCATTTGAAGTATTTATAATATTTTTAAGAATTGTTAACGTTTGATAGATTTTGCAAAAGTTCAAGCTCTATGCAACTACAAATGCAAAACTCAAAACTCCATGATATTCCATCCGTACAGACTTTATTTTATTATTTAATTAATGAAAGGACTTTTTATCATACCTTACTCAATCTGCCTTTATTAACTTCTTATAGTTGAGTTACAAAATTGTGTCCTTTGAACTTCTACTGGCCGCAAGCTTCTTTTTTCAATTACGAAGTTAGAGTCCGTTTTTTTCAATTTGTTATTTTATATACTTGATGATATGCACCAAAAGTTAAAAAGATATTAAAGTTTTCAAAGGAAAACCTCCTAACTTTCATAATCAACAAAAAAGGGTTGATTACAGGATCTTTTATATAATTGGGATGGAATTTGATCTTTCAATTCCTTACTATTAAATCTATTATGTCCAAATTTTCACAAGTTCCCAATTTACTTTAAATAATATCATTGTTAAGAAAATTTACAATTTATTTGTAAAAAGGACCGCTTCCTGGAGAAAAATATTCGGGGTATAATTTAAAAAAAAATTATATTATTCTATTATGTATGGCAAAACGGGGACACACCCCCAATTAGCTTTTTGTTATCAAAGTATAGCCTCGAGCTGTAAATGCTTCTTTTAAAGTTTTGTCAAAAAATCAATTAGTTGTGCGAAGGTTGGTTTGGTTAATGTATCTCTTTTTTGTAACAAAGTTTCATATTCATTTTTCCTAATTTGTTATCAAACTAACTTTATCCCTATACTTTCTAACTTTTTATCCCAATTTATTAATGTAGATTAATACACATACACAATATACATATATTTTTGTTTTATATACGAGATACAAAAACTTCCCTTCAAAAATAAAATAAAATGATAATTAATAACCCAGAAGGAAAATCAATTTTCATATACTGTCAACTCTGTCATGTCCTACGACTCTGAACGTACTCACACTCATACATGCATACATGTGTGGAAAGGATATATAGTAATAATATACATATCACACATAAATTTATCCACCGCCCATATCTTCCAACCCTCCAACTCGTCGTCGTCGTAACGCATCGCAAAGTGCTCGCCTCGACTCAAGCTCAACGTAATCGAAATTAATTAACCTCGAACACACATACAAAAGCATAAATTCAGGACATCGCACATACATATGACTCCTACTCCATCTACACCACCACTACCACCGCCGCCCATTCCATCCTCCCTTTCCTCATGGATGAATTAATTCATAATAATGGCGAATATTTACTTCCTTCTTCCTTAGGCGTTACATATTACAATACACATCGCATACCTACCTTTGCGCCTTTCCCCAGCCACCGAAACACAATAGCATCAGAAGCCTGTGGTGAATTTAATCGAAATAAAATAAAAATTCCTGAAACTTAATTTCTTGGTTCTGATGGTCTTGAATTGAACTCGAGTCCCTGTGGATCTGTGGGGATGTGGCATAAGGATGAGGCTACACGAACAAAAAGACAAATAAACAGAAGAAAAATTAAGAACCAGATGTAATAACATTTGACACCTGAGATGTGATTAATGATGGTAAGAGAATTTCTAGAAGTTGGAGTTGGAGTATGATGTTGGAACACGACATTACTGTAGTCTACATATCTCTTGAATCATATTCTATAAATTTACTCTTGCTCCAAGGACGACCGAGACCGAAGACGACGACGATGGGTGTGTGTCATTTAAAAGAAATTTGCTGACCATTAACCGAGAAACCCATTAAATTAATGGCTTTTTCGTTAAGTTGAACTCCTGATGGGCCTAAATTCCCATCTTTTGCAAATTCCTGGATGTGTGGGGCTCTTTGGGTAATGGTATTTCATTACCATTACCTACGCATCTTTCCCTTTTTTTATTTGGTTTTATTGTGATGTCTGGGATGTTTCGTGTACTTAATCATGTGATACCGTAATCCAGGTTACATAAATTAATGTGTCTAAATTAGACATACCAAATTCGTACATATAGATTTTGACTGGGTTCTTATATATAGCCATAGGTATATGTGATTTTGGGATATGTGAGGAGACATTGGATACCATTTATCACACTGTGCTGCGTATATAATGACTTAGCTTTTGTATATAAATATGTATCGTATAAATGGGAATTCTTTAAGTTATGGGGACTTAACTCATGTTATTTTCATTGATGAAGGGATTTGCAATTATTTATTAAGCGAGTTTTTTTTGAAAAGCTTAAATAATTTAAGTCATTTTGTCACTCCTGCTATTGCTTTGGGGATACGAAATTTCATCATCATCAGTCTATGTCGACTTGAAACAAGAATTCTTTTTTTCTGATTTTCGAAATACTGATGGTATAATCTCTGTTGTGGAAAATTGACAATTCATGCGTGAGAGCAATTGTCGTCATGAAAAAGTGCCTGTCATCTTAACCATTTGAAATTGGCAGATAATGATAATTTTAGGGGGAATAGAACCCATCTATTCCTGCAACGTCTAATACCATTATACTAGGAATGGTTAAGTGATATAACCTTTAAAAGTGGCATAATTGGATTTAAATGCCTTCATATCACACATCGTCTCCAAAAGATGGTTACTTTTCCTTGGTGTTCTTACAAACCTGATATTTATCAATTAAAAAAGTTCGATACGTTCAGGCAATTTTCCTTTGAAAGGGAGTTCAGATTAGTTTTTATTTTGAAGTCTTGTTTTTCCTGGAAATTCCAATTAATCTAATTGCTCTTTCTGAAGATTGCAACAAATTCTAGTACTTCTATTTTCGTCGATTAAATTTGTATTTTCCCAAGAGTCAAAAACGTCCTTTTCTATAATATACAGCAATTCTGAAGGATTTTTGTTTGTTGGTTGTAAAATATTTTGTTTGTTTTATTTATAAAAAAAAGTAAGTTTAATTTTTTTTAATGAATGCGAATTCTGTTAAATACTTCTTACTTTTACATACAGCTGTGGACAACTTATTAGAAACACAAATTGAATTCACTTTTAAAGCAGTATCTGTATATTTTGTTTGTGTTTGCGAAAAACACAGCGTTTATTGGTGGACAACTAATTAGAAACAAAGAGAAAAATCATATCTTATTATAAAATGTATAACTTTATAATATCATTTACCTTATATTTATCTTTAATACCTTGTTGCGAAACCTTTTTACTTCAAAACTTCTCAACATCTTCGTTCCATTGATGAAATAAGCCACCTGCACTGCATTACGGGTATAGCCCTCCAAGCAGCTTATTATTATCTTCAATACCTTCGAAAGAACATCATGGTTGGAGTTATTTTTGAGACCAACAGCTTTTTAACATCGGCCTAAAGACGCTCTATCGGAATTAGGTATGCACTTGTTGATGCCCATTCCAGAACTTGTATCGATTGGTCCCTAAAGAACTGTTTGGTAATTCCAGCAGTGTGCTTGGGGTCTTTGTCTTGCTGAAACTTTTATATCACTGGCATGTTTTCATCGGCCCAATTCACTAATCGTTTCTTAAGAATGTATCAGCGTTCCATCGATTCGATGGATTGGGCCAACAACCCCAAACGTTAAGCAAGCCGCCTCCATGCTTAATTTTTGGCAAAGCGTATTTAGGTTGGAACGCTGTTCTTTTTGGCCTTCGGAAATATCATGCACCATCTTGGCCCATCCTAATTATTTTAGTTTCGTCATTCTACACTATGTACTTCCATTCGTTTGTTGTTCAGTTGGCGTGTGATCTTGCGAACTCTTTTCTAAGTCTACGTTACTTTGCGGTTACTAATGGTTTCTTCCAAGAAACTCGACCATGCAACCCAACTGCCACCAATCTTCTTCTGATTGTGCGTGGCCCTATCGGGACATCGAATGCAACCGAGAGTTGGCGTTGTATCTCTGTAGATCTTATTTTTGCGTAATTTTTGGCCAGCCTACTAATTGCTCGATCTATTTGCCAGCTTGTCTTACGGGCTCGTTTTTTACGAGGTCCCGATGTTTTGAAAATGCTTAATTGCATTGAAAACTTTCTTTACAGAACAGTTCGTTTGATATGCAATTGCTCTATAAGACATTTTAAGCTTCCAAAGCTCAAGAATCGCTTTCCTTTTGGGAGGATCATAACTCTTTACTTTGTCCTATTGTAATTGCATCCAAGATTTAAAAATTACTAACGCTAATCTACGCTACGTATAAGGCATAGTAATAAAAACAATTATTTTTAAGTTTATTTATTCAAACAAAAACATATTTCAAATTGCTAGCTATTTCAAAGTTCAAATGACCCAAATGATATATTGTTTATATTATATTTATCAGCAAAGAGTAAAAACTTAAAAATAAAAATGAATTAGGTACTTTTACTATGGTTGGTGAATATGGGTTAGTCTAAAACAGTTGGATAAACAATATTTTTAGTTTTTATTTCATTTTGAGCATGAATACATAAACAGTTGAGGGTACCGACTCTGAAAAAGGCAACATAAAGTTGGCCATGTGAAAATCATGATTCCTCCAAATTGACACCACAAACGTGAAGTGTTTGCCCTTGGGCCTTATTTATGAGCATCGCAAATGATAAAGGCGCAGGATATTATAATCTTTTGAATTCAAATGGCATATCAGTTGGAATCATAAAAATATTCGGTATTAAACAAATTTCTCCTTTTAATTTACCAGTTAGGATTCTAGCTTCAATCAAATTTGGCAATAACTTTTTCACTGCCAATCTGGTGCCATTACACAGTTTTGGTGGATTAATATTTCGTAATAATATAATCAAAGAACCAATTTTCAGATTCAAACAATGTGGTGGTGTACCAGCCGGTTCCAATGAATTTAAAAATTCAATTAGATAATTCATTGGTTCATCTTGATTCATAACACTGTCAATTGATTTATATGTTGTGACCACACTTGGCAGTTTCGATTGAATTTTAAAATTAATGGCATTGATATGATTGTTTTTCGGTGTTAAACTGGTGCGTTCTCTCAAACAATCATGATTTCTGTAATTCTGAAGAAAATTCGGATAAACACATTCAACCAACTCATCTATAGATTGCGCAATTGTACAAAAATTGTTCGGTAAAGTGATCAACCCGTTGGTACTGTTGATTGGTATTTTGACATCACCAATTTCTAAAAATTGTTTTGATAACTCATGGGCCGTGCAGCATAATGTAAGTGAATACGCATATTAATGTTAAGTGTCAATTTTTGTACATATCTCCAAAGAACTGATGACTTCAAACAGGCGTTTATTTCATTAGTAGGAATTGACGTTAATCGCAGAACTTTTGCCATAGCAGAATTTCTCGAAATATTGCAAGTTGGAGTTTAAATCACCCGTACAATGTACATTTAATGACAATTTTAATACAGAGTGTGCGGTCCGACCATAATGTTACAGCAATTCCCTAAGATGCAAGTGACAAATGCAATTTTCTGTTCCGATCGAATAGTCGCTAAAATCAATGATGCAACGAAAGTTTTGCCTGTAAAACCAATTCCATCCAAGAAATATAATCCACCTGTATTATTGGAAATGGCTTGCATGATTGTGTCATACACATGTTTTTGTTGAATATTTAATTTAGTTAAATCCGATTGTACAAATAAACGTAAATCACGTTGCAATTCACAGTCAAAAAAATCATGTATCTTACGACTTTTTGCGGTCATACCCAATTGTTCTAACGCCTTAGTTACAATCGTTAAACTCATCTTTTCAATTATTGTTACAGCTTCGTTCTACATTTTCAAGGTAATCAACAAATCGGGATTTCTTTAAGTATAAAATGTTTGTATATGGGAATATAGAAAGATGTTGATTTTATACCTTTTCAAAGATTTTTTATTTAATTTTCTCTACGTACAAACCTTCTCCAGACTTCCACGAATAATTCAAGACAAAAATTAGCCAAATCGGTAAAAGCATTGTTGAGTTATAAAATTACAACGAAAAGTGGCATTGATTTTTATATATACAGATTCTTTAAAAACGTTTGCAGAAAATTCATAATTTTCTAGTTACCAATGCAAAATAAAAAGATTATTTTTATTTCACCCAAATCAAATGTAATTTAACTGTTTCTAATTAGGTGACCAGTTGAAACGAATACTTTTTACACTCTACCCTGATTTTATTGTGTACTTTGCAAAAACTTATGCACAAATGATGCTTTTTCAAACAATTATTTCAAACAATTATCAAAAGAAGGAAGACAGTCTTGTGATTACCATCAATCGTAATTTTAATAGGGAAGTAAACCGTAGCTTCTTGCGTTCGCTCACAAGATTGATAATTTTCTCAGTGCAGTTCTAAGCCGTACCTTTTACAGTTATTATTAAACATACCATATCAGCTGCACTGATTTCTTGCTCCCCAGGAGCCCCCACTTGGAGGTGCAAGTAAGCACTTCTTCCTTCAAGATTAAAGACAAGCATATAGCATCCCTGCACAATGCATGGAAGTCAGTTTGACTCAAAATGTGTGGTAGGTTAGAATTTTCCGTCTTAACGTTTTCAAGTAAGTTTTGACCACTTTTGCATTGGCGCGCTACATGACCATTTTATCATGGCTCTTGCTGTATGTATATCGGGCTCAAACGCTTAAATTGCCTTCGATAATGGTCACCTAAGATTGCAATGTTTGATTTCGTTTTGAAAGCTCATAGTATACGCGACACCGAGCTGTTTTCACAAAATGCTGAGCATGCACTCGCTGTTCGTCCCTGATGCTAGTGTTCACGCTTTAATGTTTTCAATTCTGCATCTTCAAAACTTTTTCTCTTCTCCCACTTTAAAGATCTTCTACGCAAATGGCGATACTTCGTTTTATAAACTGACACTTTCAAGCGAATACAACTTTACTTAACGATGACTGTTTTAATGGGGTTTAAAGTTTTGAAAATTTGAATTGACACAAAAATTTAAATTCAAATTTTCGGACTGAAAACTTGTATTGCCAAACTTAAAAAATGGAAAAAAAAATGCATTTAAAAAGCCACAAAATGCACTTTCGTTATTGTATTTTAAACTTCGTCTTCAGTAAAGTGATTAAAAATTTGTTACTCTAAATGCCAAGTTGTTGTCAAACTAAGAACACTATAAGTTTTAAGAGTAAGGGCTGGAAAAATCAATCTGAGGTTACTCAAACACAAGAACA
This sequence comes from Eupeodes corollae, assembly GCF_945859685.1. NCBI lineage: Eukaryota > Metazoa > Arthropoda > Insecta > Diptera > Syrphidae > Eupeodes > Eupeodes corollae. The sequence goes on from NC_079147.1 coordinate 254,118,042, forward strand.
CAAAAAAGCCTTAAAGGCCTGCATAATTAAAATTTTAAATTATTTCCATCTGTAAGGACCTATTTTCTTACTTAAATAAAAAACCAAACAGCTTAAAATATTAGTATATATCTGATTTGATACGAATTTGGGTGCCCTTGTTTGTATATTTTTATTAGAGTTTTGTTTTTTTCTAAAACATTTCTATTTGTTTCAGAAAATACTCCATTCAAGGTCCTCTTTGCCATCTACATAGTTTTATATATGAAAACATAATGAGCACAATTTAGAAAAGTAAACAAAGCGATAAGAATTTTTAATTAAATTTAATTACAAAATATTCTTCCTTGCCATACTGTTTTTAATTAGGTCTAGACTTAACGTTTAAGTCCCCCAAAACACGATGCTGGTTGACACAATTTATGCAAGAAATACTGAAACCAAAGAGAAAAAAAAAAACATACATAAATCAAGATTCTTGGTGCTATGATTCCAATTAAAATCATTAACCTCCAACATGCCACGAAGGCTATCGTATAGTGGAACAAATAGTGAGTCCAAAATTAAACAAGCCTGAAAATTCAATTAGGAAAGTTACATTTAAAATTCTTTAACAAAAAATTAGGTACTCAATTTCTTGAATTTCTTTCAATTTTTATAAAAGGAAGGAAATTACAATTTTAACAGAAAAATAATTGATTTAAAACTCGAATATGTTCAAAAAGCCCAATGTATGTCTTAAAATTAAAACGAACTGCCACTTACTCCAAATTGTGTACTTTCTTTCAATTAAGTTTGTCCCACTGTTTGTCGGCAGTTGCTGCCAACATTATTTAATGTCCTACTCCTGATCCCATTCGTGGTCGTGGTATTCAAATTTTCGTTGCCATGTTGGAGTAAGGTCAAGATTAATGAGTTTTTTGCAAGCCGCTGCCGCCACTGCCAGTCTTGCTGCTCAACCAATCGTGTAACGACCGACGACGACAATGATCAGGAAAGAAAGGACACTAAATTCTTCTTCTTCGTCTTCTATAAAAAAAAACCCAAACTCACACCAATAATGATTTTCACAGACTTCAAATCTCTTAGTCTTCTGTCCTGATAAAGACGTCATTGAAGGAATTTTACTTTATTTTAGAAATTTAAATAAAGAAAATTTACTAAGCGAAGGAAGAGAACTGACATTGCAAAGTTATAACATAAAAGCAAACTAATTGGAAAAGGCAGCCTTATAAGTTTGTGATTCTGCCAAATTGCAGCCCAAAGCCCACACCATACCATAAAGAAATTTCCCTTTTAACACGGACAAGAAACACGGCCAACGACACCATCATTTGTGTCTGCAAAAGACCGTTTAATTATTATTATAACTTAAAGTTTGTGGTTTGCCGCTTCTACCGACACTAAAACGGCGAGAGTGATGTTCAAACAAAGAGACTATGAAAAATGTCCATCTATATGTTAAGGCCTTGTAAGACGAATTTAAATTTATAGATTACAAACCTACATTTATCTGCCCACTCGACGAGGCACAGTTTTTTAGAGGGGGGTTGAAATGTTTGATGGAAGACTTTACCTAATGGTAAAATAATTTGAATGAATTAATTCTTGGTATTTTTGGAAAAAGGAATTGACATTTATTATAATAAGAAAAACCGGAAGGAACCAGGAAAATGATGCTTTTGTGATGGATCGGGAATATTTTTGGAAGTTCTATTCTTGAAAATAAGACTGAAATTAATTGGAATTTTTATTTTATTTTTATGATGATTGCAAAATACACTTGGGGTGACAACAGTGAGTCAATTTTATTGTTTACTAACGTAACATTCTAAGATTTTGAATTGGAATAAAGTATACTTTTTTAAAAGGGTCTTTTAATATTTTTAAAAATTGTAATAAAGGAATTTAAACATTTTGAACCTTATAAATAAATTCAAATTAGTTGTGATTGACTTGGAATCAGTGTGTTTGATGTAGAATAGTGTGTATTAAAAAACTTAATTGAATTTTATTGATTGTAAAAAGTGTATGAAAATTCATTACGTGAGAAAACGTGTGTCCAGGAAGTTATAAATGAATGATTGTGCCCATTATTGTGGTTTTAATGCGACTAATTCAGCGTTTACATATATTATTTCCTAAGTAAGGCCAGTACCGTGTCATGCCAGTACCCGTGGCATGATGATTAGTGCGTTGGACTGTCATGCCAGAGGTCTTGGGTTCGATATAAGCCTTTGCCTTCTAAGGTCTTTTCACGGGTAGGCACTGCCTCTTGCGAGGAATTGACCAATTCTCCAAGAGTAACTCTTGTCACGAAAAAGTGCTTTATCAAATTAGCCGTTCGGATTCGGCATATGAAATGTAGGTACCCTCCATTCCTGACAATATCACTCGCACACAGGAATGGTTGAGAGTTTTAAGTCGCTAGGCCCTAGTTCTCAACGGACTGTTGCACCATCCAATTTATTTAACTTAGAAGCCAAAAGAGCTCGATATTTTAACGAAAGTCACATTTTTGATGATGAATGAAAATAGAAAATTAAAGTTTAATTCCTTTTATAATGTAATAAATTATAAACTGGCCTAAGGACTACCACCTTTTATAGATGATTTTCTGATATCTAGATTGATTTTATTTTACTAAGAATTTACTTCATATTCAAGTTAAAAAAGTGCGTACGTCAAAGTGCACTTCACAAAGTAGTCATCCAATAATTTAAGTTAAAATCTCAAAGTTTTTTTATTTTTGTTTGACTTTATTTATTAATCACAAACATTTTTGTGAATTTGGTATTTTTGTAGTTATGAAGTTTCAGCGCGGAAGTTCGACCAATTCGTTCAAAACATGACAGAACACATTGCTGATCCTGAAGGCATACTGAAGCAATGGAAAGTGTACTTTAATAAATTGGTAAACGGTCAGCTCATTGAGGAAATGAAAGCTTCACCACTTAAAGAAGAATCCCGTATGTTATCGCCACCAAGAATAGAAGAGGTCGAGGAGCCGATAACTTATCAGCCAAGCTGTTTCAATTTGCTAGGTCAGCTTTACATCAAGCAAATCATGGAATTATAGTGCACGTATGAAAACATGAAGATATGCCAGAAGACTGGCGAAAATACCACCACGTGCAACAACTACGAGTATAGAGGTATCGCGTTGTTCAGTACCGCCTATAAAATACTCTCTTCCATCCTAAAAAATCGAATAGCACCATACGATAAAACTATCATCAAAACGTTTAAAATTTAATATTCCATCTTACCATCAACTTTTTGACTTTAAGGGCGCCTACGATTACGATGGAAGAATTCGAAATCAAATATAATTTAAAACGGCTATGTAAGTTGGCCATGGCCAATATAACAAGTCAACTCAAAATAGCCGCATCGCTATCCAGACCAATTAACATCTATAAAAGACCCCGACAACGGTTTGGCCTACCCCCTCATCGAATCTGGCGATAGAGAAAACTATCCGTGACTCTAGCCGGTCAAAAAGAGGGACTATCGACACGAGGTCCATCGATATTATCGATATTATTTGAAGAACCGAACAAGCTATACGATTCTCTCATCTCGATGGAACAGGCATAAAATCTGGGGCTGCAAATAATGAAGAAAAATCAAAGTATACGTCGACTGCGATAAGAAGAATTGGTCAAACAATGTAAGAAGCTTAACATGAATTTGAAATAGTGCTGTCTCTACCTTGGTTCAATGAGCAGGCTGTTATAACATAAAAAAAGAAATACGCAGGCGGTTGCTTAAAACCAACAGAGCCTACTTTAATCTGTCAAACCTTTTTCAATCCAGGAACCGTACCATAACTTCCAAGCAGCTGTTGTACAAGACGATGGCTCTGCTAGTAAACTCATATTGGTCCTAGACCCGAGTGCTTGGTAAAAGCATTTCGACCTCGACGGAGCGTTCGAAATGAAAGTCTCACGACGAATTGTTGGCCTTTTACTGCATCCTTTGTAGTATTTTATGGTAGGCAACAACGTGACAGACCATGCTTACGCTGTTGGAGAGACTCCAAAGACCAGGTTGCCTGAAGTCTAGGGGCGTCAGCTTGTTATCGGGATAAATGGAGAGACTTGTTGTATGAGGCCAGAACCAGAAACCGTTTGGCGTGACGATGACAATATAGATTAAATTTCAGCTGTGTAAAATAAAATCTTATTGAAGTCGCCAGCAAAATTTTTTCTTGGAAATTTTGAGACAATAGAATTTATTGTAATCATTCCAATTTTTTGAATTCAGATTTTTGATATTTCTCGACGCCTTATGAGCCCTAGAATTTAAATATATCATTCTTAAAACGTGAGAGACTATAATATTTAAGCAATAAAAAATTACCATTAAACAATATTGTTCTTTCAAATGATCTTTTATCTTAACTCGGAGATAATTCCAATTCTTCCCCATTTAAGAACTGATAAATAGAGGGTTTTTCAACAGTGACTCTATAAAAGTCGATCGACAAAGACAGCAAACTACGCCATATTTCTTCCCGCTCTTTTTACATTTCTCTTCAGTAAGGTGTGCCATTTCATGATGAAAAGATAAACGAGCCAACAATAATTCGAAATTATTAAAATTTACAACCGAAATTCAGAGTCTGTGGCATTAACGTCAAGAGAGTTACGTCCAATTAATGGTCGTCATAATCGTCCTGGAAGATCAATAATTGAGCGTCTAGTGGAAAAATTTGCACAGTACAAAATTTTCCCGTGGCAGTGAGACAAAGAAGTGCCCATAGTGTCGAGAATATTGCTGCCGCTGAGGCTTTGATTACAGAAAGTCCAAATGTTTCTCTCACACGTCGTTCTCAAGCGTTGAGCATTTCTGTGAAGTCGTTGTGGTGAATTTTGCAAGATTAAATTGATGCAAGAACTGAAGATGCTTAATCACAACTAGCGTCGTATGTTCGTAAATTGGGCTGATCAATTACTTGAAATCAACGTCAACAACTTGCAATCCACACGTCCTCCATGCATCCCGAAAAAATTACGGTTTGGTGTGGTTTATTTACCGGTGGTGTCATTGGGCCGTAGTTCTTCCTTAATGATCAAAACTGGCACGTTACTGTGTATGGGGATCGCTACCGTCCAATGATAACCTATTCCCAAGAAAGGCGAATCTTCCTCATCGTCTAATTACCGACCGAATGCACTTGCGTCCCTTTTTTCCAAGGTCATGGAAATACTGATTAACTATCAGCTGAAGAAATATCTCGAAGATCAAAAGCTTCTAAAGGACCAACAATAAGGCTGATAAGCTCATTAAATTCCGACCTAAACAGCATTGTTCAATGGGGAATAAGAAACAGCGTGGAATTTAATGCTTTAAAAACGTAATGATGTCTTGTATCGTTAAAGCGAAATATACCCCCCTTGCCATTATTCATAAATGGCACTTGCATCGAGCAAACTGAACATCTCGATATTATCTATATGTGTATCACCACCCACTTTTGGGGAACATAAGCGATGTCGGCAAAAATGTGTTATTTATAAGACGTATATACGTTTAAAGCTTGAGTATAACTCCCCTATCTGGGCTGGTGCTCCTGCAACTTATTTAAGCCTATTGGATAGTATTGATCGTAGAGCATTTAGAACTATTGGTGATATTACCATCATAAAATCATTTACTTCACTTGAACACAGTGGAAATGTATCTTGTCTCACCCTCTTTTACCGTTATTTTAATGGTTTATGCCCTAGAGAAATAGCCAGCTGCATTCCTCCCCTTAAACAGTTCAACCGTAATACTCGCGCTTCCAGGAATGCTCATCAAGATACCATCGAGCCCAACTTCGGTCGTACTGTTAAGTACAGAGATTCGTTTTTTAGCCGTACTATGCTAATGTGGAATGCCTTGCCACACTCTGTCTTTCCCAGCCATTGCAATATTCAAGAATTCAAGACCAATAGGCACCGACAGCTCTTTTCGACCCCTCTCTCCCTTTCCTAGTGCTCACACTGTGTCTGCATGATAAGGGTAGTATAGTAGTGCGCTTATTATAAAAAAAAAGAGGCTGGGATGCGACCCACACTGATAACTTCCCATCCCGTCTGTCGATTTGTCTTACTTAAAAGTTTGTCTATATGTACTAGTATAAATTTTACCAAATTTGCATACTATTTTTTATAGATTTTATATTTTATGAAAAAACGGACTGTTGGATTTTTATATAAAAATCATTGAATATCGAAAATAATATTTTCTGGAAAATAAAATGAGTTTGAAGCCAATATTTTTAATTTTTGAAAAGCTATTTGAGTCGAAAGTAAATATTTACCAAGTTTTAGTATTGTTTTTTTTAGATTTTTATTTTTTGTAAAAAAAACCGTCAATTCGATTTTCTTCAAAATTCTATCGAATGTTGAAAACAATATTTTCTATAAGATAAAATTAGTTTGAAGCCAATATTTTATAGTTTTGAAAAGATATTTGAGTCGAAAATCAATTTTTACCAACTTTTGTTAATTTTTTTTTTTAAGGTTTTTATTTTTTTTTAAAAAATTGTCAATTCGATTTTTCTAAACATCTTTCAGAATGCTTAAGACAATATTTCTTATAAGATAAAAAAAGTCTAACTTTTAAGTTTTTGAAAAGATATTTGAATCCATATTCAATTTTTACCAACTTTTGTTAATTTTTGTTCGGTTTTTAATGTTTTATAAAAAAACGTCAATTCGATTTTGTTCAAAATTTTACTGAATGTTGACAACAATATTTTTTAACAGATAAAAGTAAATTAAACCCAATATCTCAAAGTTTTGAAAAGATATTTGAGTCGAACTTTACTTTACTTTACCAACTTTTATTCATTGTTTTTTTTAGGTTTTTATTTTTTGTAAAAAAACTGTCAATTCGATTTTCCTCAAAATTTTACTGAAAGTTGAAAACAATATTTCTTATAAGATAAAATAAGCTTGAAGCCTAAATTTTAAGTTTTTGAAAAGATATTTGAATCGATATTTAATTTTTACGAACTTTGAGTAATGTTGTTTTTAGATTTTTATTTTCTATAAAAAAAACTGTCAATTCGATTTTTCTCAAAAGTTTATCAGATTTCAAAAACATTATTCTCCGTTGCTCAAAATTGTTTTGGAGATGAAATCATATGTTAGTCGTTAAATTTAGGAGGTGACAAATTTTTTTTTTCAGTTTTTTTGATTTAGAAAAAAACCGTTAGATAGATTTTTTTCAAAAAATTAACTTCTTTGAGATCACGTTACAGTTTATCATATAAAATTTAATTCAAGTCTCTAGCGTTTTTGGTTCGTAAGATATTTAGGGTTAACCAAAATTTTCACCTTTTTTTTAAACTGCTATGGTAAAAAAAAACACCCACGCAATTTTCTTGAGAGCCCTTTCTGCATCTTTCTGCATTATTATCTGTATAACAAAATTTATTTGAAGTCAATATCTCTTCTGGTTCTTGAGCTATGGACGACGAAAAAAACGTCGCGAACGTACGGACGTACGGACGTACGAACGTACGTACACACGCACGCACAGACATCTCTCTAAAAATCTTTTATTTCGACTCTAGGGACCTTGAAACGTCGAGAAATGTCAAAATTTTCAATTTGACAAATCGGACCCATTAACTTCCTATGGGAAGTTAATATATATTTTTTGTCCAAATTGAATGTTAAAGACTTGAAAGACATGTGGTTGCAACAAGACGGGACTACAAGCCACACATCGAATGTCACAATCAATTTAGTGGAAACCAATTTGGTAGTACTCGTGGCATGATGGTTAGTGCATTGGACTTTCATGCCAGAGTTCTTGGGTTTGAACCCTGCCTATATCATTATTTTAACGGGTACTGCCTTTTGAATTGACAAATTCTCCATGGGTAATTCTTGTCATGAAATGTGCTTTCTCAAATAAGCCGTTCATATTCACCTGAAAACTGTAGGTTCCCTCCATCCCTGACAACAGTACTCGCACAGAGGAATGGTTGAGAGTTGTAAGTCACTAGGTCCTAAATCCCAACTGATAAGTTTGGAGAACGTGTTATCCGACGAAATAGTCCAGTCACTTGGCTGCCTCGGTCTTGCGAATTGACGCCGTTAGACTATTTCCCTTGGGGGCTACGTCAAGTCTATGGTCTACGCCAACAAGCCAGCCCCGATTGATGAACTTCGTACGAATATCGAACTTTAAATTGCAGCAGTTTCCGCCGATGTATAAAAAAGAAATTGGGTTCCATAAAAAAATTAATCAAACGTACTTTCACAGGAATAAAGAATTTCTTTGATAACCAAAACTGTTTTTGTTTTATTTAAAAAAAAAATTGTAGCCCTCTTATTAAAAACCCGATTATAAAAATCATTGATTGAAAAACTAAGATGTTCTTATAAATGTTTGTAAATGAATTCAACGAATCATTTTGATTTTAAAAATGCCATTTTGACAATATGTTTTTAATTAAAAAACACTTAAATAAAGTATATTTTAAAATGTATAGTTTAATCATTTTGTATTTTACTTATCCGATTTAAGAACCCTACAGAAAACAACTCGTCTAAATTAGGTTAGTCACAATCATACCCAATAATATCAAAATAATAAGCAATATAAATACCAACTGTTTAATCCTTTTTCAGGATACATATAACAAAAATGTATGTTTAGAAAACAAAGTAAAATATATTTCCAATAACATCTCAACCAGATGCATACAAAAGCCAAACAACCTAAAACCCCTGTCATTCAAGCACTTAAATTCTATATGTTCATTGTGTGTGTAGATAAAGGTAGTTATATATGGGTATGGGTACCTTTAATCCATTAAAGCCATATTATGCATCAAAAATTTTAATTTGCTTGCCAAAGCGTGAAATGCCTTACTTTAACATTCTGCATGCATGACAGCTTGCAAATATTATAGCGAAAAATAACAACAACATCAACAACAAAATATTGTTCACTGATATGATTATCCTTCATATGAAAACATAAACAAAATTGCTAAAACCATAACCATCTCTTAAATATATATACATTATACATATACATATGCAGGAGTTTGTATCCTTAAATCGCTACATAGCAATCACCAAAACAAGCGCCCAACACTAAAGCTAACGCCACCGCCACCACCACCATCCTTCCGCGTAGAGGAAGTTATTATTTCAGATAGAAAACCCAAACATAAGCTGCTGCTACGCACAGCACACACGGGCTAAAAAGAGCTGACGAGCTGATGGGCTCGGTCTCAGGCTCATAAACAGCACCAGTGCTATAATTTAACATCAAAACAACAAAACTTTTCATCCGACTCATTCCACAGCTTCTCCGCCGCCGCCGCCGCCACACCACAGCCGCGTTACTTTAGCTTCTTTGGCTCTTTAATATGCGATTAATTTTATGCAAGTAGGTTAAGCTCAGCACACGTACCGCTACCATTAGGATCCCCTATAACTGCCCCCACCCAGCAAGAATGTCCTTGGTTAAGAATAAAAAATAATAATAAAACAAAAATTAAAACCCATTTAGGGGCAGATGTTTGCTGCATTATGATCATCTACATACGGAACTACTAAGGATACTCGAGGACGACGACGTTCACCCTTTATATCCACGTTTACACGCAACCGGCTTAAAAGTTATCATAAAGTTCATCATACACGGGGAATCTTAGCTAAACATGGTGGCTCCGGCGGATGCTGCCATCGAACGTCAACAAGTGAACCAGAACCGGCAAAACCAGGACCAAAAGGAAGCTAAAACGGAAATAAAAATGAACGAGAAACAAGAGAAAAAACATCAAAAACGAATATGTAACAAAATGGATCCACTTAAAGGGCTCATTAATGTTTCATTATGAAAGCTTATTAAAGCTTCAGATAGAGCGAAAGGAGAATCTAATTAAAAATTGAGTACGCGCTCAGGATGTATAATTTCTCATTATGATTCGTTTCGGTTCTTTGGATGTATGTACGTACGTTAAAGGGAAGCAAAATGCAAAAGAAAAAAGGACGAGAGGTCTGCTTAAAATAAAAAAATAAAAAAAACAAAAAGCGAGTGAAAGAAAGTCTTATGGTCTTTGTTAAGTTGAGATTAGGGTTAATCTAAGAAGATAAATGTTGCTGTTTTTTTTTCTTCTCCTTTTTTTCTGATGCGGAATGAAAAAAAAACAAAAGTCGGAAAAACCATAAAGACTCTTAAACCTGTACTATTATAGAAGTAATAAGATTGAGTTCATATTTCAAAGGATTTTCTTATTTGTTTGCACTGCAAACCAACCCAGTAACCCACCAACGAAACCAACTCGTGCCTAGATAGATTTGTTGGGAAGTAATATAAGGGTCTACATAATAAGTAAATGAAACCTTTTACATAAGCACTATAAATATAAATAGCAACATAAATTCGTAGATTAACCTGGAATGGTGGGATTTTTTGTATGATGGGAGTTAAAGGATTAGAGTTAAATTGTTCCACTCTATTGCTTTTTGTAATGGTAATGGTAATGAGCACATGAATAAAAGGACTTAGTTCAAGAAGTGATAGGGCTAAGAGATTAAGTGACAAGTTTCTATATTTTTGTTTAATGATTTCGTGGCTGGGAACCAATCCATACTGAAAACTTCCTTTTGATGCCTGTGATAACTGAATTGTAATTTTAGGAATAATTCTAAAAAGTATGTGACCAAAAATTGGATTTTCAGCAGATTCTATGACTTGTGTTACAATAAACAATTTTAATAGTACCTTCATGTTTTTTATGGTAATCTGTCAATTAGATTTGCATAAGTATGTTAGCTGTGGTACAATTGTATTTTTTATCAACATTAATGGTTTTTTTTTTCAAATACAAAGAAAACGATTACAATATCAATTTTCTGTTCAGGTTCTAAGTTTCAAAATGTAGCAAATTTAAATGTAACAAACAACATTAATGTGTGTAAATGAAAAAGGTTTGAAGCAAGAAGTTTAAAATTTTGAAGGATTTACAAAAAATTTTGAAGCCATTTTAACCAATTTACTCAGTACAAAAGATGATGGTATATTCAAAATACTGTATGGTCAAAATTCTGTATGATACTGTATTATTATTATTATTCCTTTATTTCATTAAAAACATTTTTTTACGATTTTTAATCAAAATAATGTATGAAAATGGCAAGAATGCCTACTGCCAGCAAATATCATTTGCTTTAATTAAATATTAAAATTATTAGTTGGTAGGTTTTTGTTTACGTTTTTATAAATTCATATTATAAATTGTTTTAGAAATTTGTAAATTAATATTTTTAGGAAAAGAAAAATTAAAAAATTAAAAGGTTGAAAAGCTTCTTCGACAATTAAAGGCATGGTCACAGCACATGAATAGATTTGTCGAATTTCTTGTAGTATCGGACAACTAACTATGAAATGCTAAATATCGTCACGCTCATTTCTGTTACAATAATTGCAAAGGAAAGGTAGATTTAATAGGCTTTTCACACCAAACCCAAAACCGGGTTTTCGGCAAAATGTTTTCGAAAACCCGAAAATCGTTCACACCGCACATTTACACGTTTTCATTTGACATTTGCAAAATTTTGTATTGATGAGAAAATTTGTGAGAAAAAAAGTTTTGTTTTTTGAATTCTAACAATTCAAATTGATTTTGATTTTGAGAAAGTTGAACAAAATATGAATATTTTGTTAAACTTTTTTCACTATCTCAAGCCTCTATCATCAAAAAAACGTCGTTTTCTTTTGCTAATCCTGGAATTTTGAAAGAAAAGAAAAGCTTTAACCGTCGACACCCTTAAGTCGATAATTCTTTCCTGTGCTGTAATACAGCAGCAAATCAGCGCAGACAAGGCTGTAACACTAGTCTTAAAGAAGAGTTTCAACTGAAGTTCTGGGCACGGGTGGATTGGGCTCACGACATGAACCAACAAGAACTACAAGCTCGCTTGGCTGCAGCTATCCCCATTCTTCACTTCAACCGGTCCGAACAATTCACTGAAGAGAATTGTGTAGAAAATATATCATAGAATCAACAACAACAAAACTGTTACCATACAAATTAATTTTATTTAAAACATGTTCGTCTTCTTTCACAAAAAAATTCAATCCAAAATACTGATCATTTGTTGGCTAAATTTGCCTTCAGAATCACCATTTATTATGGCCGTCCGAGCAAACTTATAGAGGGGTTGAGAAGGTTCTGAACGATTTCGTGTAGGTCCTTAGGGCCGGAGCAGAAAAGGTCAATTCCTGGTTCCAGATTCGTACCAAATTTGCACTCATCCAAAACGATCACTGAAGCTGTTATGATGGGCTGTAATCTCTCCATGACTATCTCTTTGGCTTCTTCCTTTGAGGACTCGCGTGGCTTGTCCAAAGCACTGAGCATCTTTTTGATGTTGGCAGGCTGTTCATGAATGGTCGATAGCAAAATGTTGTGGTTTTATTTACTGCAACAACGATTCCCACATTGTGAAGTGTTTTGGCGCAAGTTTTCCTAGCGCGCTGCGACTTAGCCTCCTTAACCTTGGAAACGTCAATACGAACTATGAACAATCTTCAATCTTCAATCTAGTAGCCATAGTGAATTCCGGTTCCTCTCTTAACAAAGAGCGTAAAAGAACGGCCAATGCCGCAAACATTCACCGGGGCTTTTATTCTCGACGTTGGCAATTTCCCGAATTTTTTTCTGTTGCCACGCAGCTCCACCAAAGCTTCTTTTGGTTTGCTTTTTTTTCTCTTTCATATTCTGATAATAAACAAAAGCAATAACTCTTATTTCGTAAGGAAATTGTATAAATAATTTTACTTACCACGAGCAAATTTATTTTAAAATGAAATATTTGTTTTGACAGCAGCCGTCAGCTGTTTTGTTTACATTAATTTGAAATATAATTCAAGTTCAATATTTCAACTCTTGCTCTGAAAATTATACCTATAGCTCTCGCAGAAAGTCTATTATTGAAATAATTGTTTTCATTATTATTTAAGGCGTGGCTTAGATTTCAATGAATTTCTCTTGTTAACGATGATGATGCTCCATTAAGATGTTGAAGATATATATTTTCATCAACTTTTGACATAACATTCGAAAAGATATCTTGCCAGTTATCTATGTTAAACTCAGTCAGTTCAAGAGAAACAATATAAAACTGGGCAAGTTGAGTCCATTTCTTAAAAGGCAATGCTTCTGTTCTTCTTCTGCAAAAGAACCTTCATAATAGATGTGTGAAGATTCGAGCTTGGTTTACTCATTACTCTTCTTAGAAAATCTGCATGCAATTTCAAATTTTTGATATAAATCGGCGCAATTCCAGACATGGTTGTCTATGTTTTTGTTTGAGAAGAAAGTTGGCCACGTTATGTTGAGAGCTACTTAAGCTTCTTTACTCTATTGAAGCTACAGTTAGCAGACATCAACACTTCCAGATATTTGAATTCATGTACTATTTCAATAGGTTGGTTGTTAAGGAACGACATTTCTTCTCTCAACCTTCTACAACTCCGTGCCTCAAATACCATTATCTTTGTTTTCTCTGAGTTTAATTTAAGGTCCCAGATATTGCAGTACGTTTGGACCCTTTTAATTTGTAGGAGGAGAAAGATGGGTTATCCGCGTAAAGAAGTACTTTTATACGAATATCAGAAAAATTATCTGAAATATCACCAATGTAAAGAGCAAACAAGATTGGGCTGAGGATACATCCGTTTGGAACATAAGCTTTACATACAATTTTTCGTAGATATTTAGAAGTGAGGCCATTTTGTAAATGAGAGCTTGCTAGCATCACCTTTCTTAAATACTGAACATATTAAATCTTTATTAAAACTCGACTGAACGCAAGCAGAATTGTACAAGTTGTTATATAAAGAAAGAAGATATTGCTTGTATTCTAAAGATGAGTTTTTAAGAAATTCTACGGCAACGCCATCAATTCCTGGGGACTTATTGTTTTTAATACTAAAAAGAGCAAGTTCCAGTTCATCAAGGACTATTACAGAATCAAGCAAATCATCAGCTGTGTCTAGGAAAGCATAATGAAACGAGTGAGAGTCATCTTGACATGTCAACAAGGATCGGTAATAGGATGCCAGAACTTCGGCTTGTAATACACTTGTAGACATACGATTGTGTCCACCCAACTCCCGTACATTATACCAATATTTGTTTGAATTATAACACCTTTTTAAGCTGGTCGCTAAATTTAGTGTGTAATTTAACTTTTTAACCTTGCAACCTGTGTGTATATTTTGTTAGCTTCCAGATATGCAGACTTAAAGTAGACTGAGCCTCATACATTCGGAATAAAATCATTTATTCCAAGGTTGCAGTTGCTTGTGACTATTAAAACGGAAAGTAGATGGTCTAACAATTTCGCTCATTTGTTCTCCTAATTGGTCAATTGCAGAAGGGCTGGGGCGTGGCAGCGACCAACGTGAAGGTCTAATCTTTCTCGGAATTTCTCTCCCTCCTGAGGTATCCATTTAAGTCTTGGAATTTTTTCTAAGCTTAGTCGATGTGTTTCATGCAAGAAGTTTGCAGTCACGTAAAAGTTGATAATAATACTTTAAATTTATTGATCATGTATGGTATGGTCATAATACTGTATGCTTAATATTGTACATTTTAAAATACTGGGTCTCAAAATGTTATATTCTCCAAATGCTATATAATACTGGAAGTTTTCACTAATTAAAACTGTTACTAAACTAATAAATAAAAATCGTTTTGATAATGTGGAAGAAGTGCGCACTTTTTTACATGGTTAAAATGATTTTATTTTTTTCAGGGCCAGTTATAGCTATCATTGAAATCGAAATTGAAAAATTTTCCATCGATTCGATCCTTTTTCTCTAAAAATGTATTTTTCTATTTTCCGGAAGGATATTAATTTTCCTGAACAGCTGATACTTTTATGTTCAAAAGTGAAACGAATGGTTCCACTGATTTGTGTTCCAATTTCAGTATTTCACACATTTCCAATGAAAAGTTTCTGTCAGTAAAAATTTTTCGGTCGATTTCAATCAGGAATTTTTGTTCAATGACAGAAATTTTTAATGATCACTATTAACATCCTGTCAAAAAAATTCGAGTGTTTATTTTTAATGTTGAAAACTTATGAAAGCTATCACTGGCATCTTAGCCTTATTTACAGCATTTTGCAATACAGAATTTTGATGTACAGAATTTTGAAATACTAAAGTTTGAGACGTACAGTACTTTGAAACACAGTATTTATGATCCATTAAGTATTTTAACCCCAACCCAATTTTTACATCTTACAACACGGAATGGCCTCTTTAAGTCTTAACAATTTACAAAAATAAAAACTTCTTGACAATTTTATTTGAAAATGTTAAATTGTGAGTGAATTACAATTGCTTTGATTTAAATTAAGTAAAAGTTATCAGAAGATAAAAGTTTCAAAATATTTAAAGCTTCGGCTTTGTGCAGAAAAGTGCGATGTTTTAAGGTCCGAGCAAGTCCTTTTCAACAACTTGGTCATGTTAGAATTTTGGCTCTAGGTTTAGGTTTGACAAGTTCGGTTCTTGGTTGAAAACCTTAGCACCTAAGAATGAATTAAAAAAATCGTAGGCTTATGGTTTTACTGGAACTAGAAGCACTTGTATCATTACTTTTGTTACTGTAGAAATATGCTTTAGGCTGTTGTTGAAATGTTAACTTTCTAACGGAATATGAGGTATTGAGATATTGGCTTCAAATGAAATTTTTTAATACAAAATATTGTTTTTAACATTCCGTAAAATTTTGAGAGAAATCAAGTTGACAGTTTTTTTTACAAAAAATAAAAAAATAACAAAAATGAATGAAAAAAGTTGGTAAAATAAAATAAAAATAATTTTGTTTTATAAAAAATACTGTTTTCAATATTCAGTTAAATTTTAAGAAAAATCGTATTGGCAGTTTTTTTTACAAAAAATAAAATCCTAAAAAAAAAAACAATACTAAAAAAATAGAAGGAATTTACTTCGAATTTATTTTATTCAACCAATTTGTATTTGTTTATATAAGAAATAAAAACTTTTAAGAAATGTTACCAAATTTGTAAAAATTGGTTTTCAACTTAAAATCTCGTTAGCAAAAATAGATTTCGAAATCTAAAAAGGCTCTGCATTTTGAGACATGCTTCGCGGGCTCTTAGGTTAAAACTCCCTTTTTTTACTCTTAAAAAAAGTCGTTTGTGAGAATCTTCCTTCAAAGGTGAAAGATATTTCAGATAATTCGCAGTTAGTTAACCTTTAAACAGTTTTGGCAATTTTTAATTTGTAAAATACAATTATTAATTTCGTTAAGTGTTTAATATAGTTCATGAAAAGTTATCAAAGCCTTTATGGAAAACAAGTACAAAATCTTTATATTTTAATTAACTTTCAATAAGTTGCTATCAGCCGTACCCGTAGCATGATGGTTAGTGCGTTGGACTGTCATGCAAGAGGTCTTGGGTTCATTCCCTGCCTGTGCCATCTTAATTTTAAAAAATAATTTTAGCGGGTACTGCCTCTTACGAGGAATTGACAAATCCTTCAAGAGTAATTCTTGTCATGAAAAAGTGCTTTCTTAAACTAGCCGTTCGGATTCGGCCTTAAATTGTAGGTCCCTTCCATTCCTGACAACAGAACTCGCACACAGGAATGGTTGAGAGTTGTAAGTCACTAGGCCCTGGTTCACAACGGACTGTTGCGCCACCCCATTTGCTTTGTTTTTTTACGATGTCTAATATAACCTATCATTCCTAGTTTTGGTTTTTTTAGTTTTTGGGGTAGTATGGAACAACAACAACAAAACTAATTAATCAAAAAGAAAAAATCAATAAAACCTTGCTCAATCATGGTCATCCTTTCATTTATTTATGGAAGGCAATTTGCTTCGAGTATGTTGAACCATTCTTCCGAAAAAAGAAAATGCTTCAAAAAATCATAGTTACCATAAAAAAAAATATATTGAAATTGTCCTCAGGTGCTTAGAAATCCTTTATTTCCCTCAAATTATCCATCACTACCTTTAAGTGAATGTTTTCCCTCTTAGTTGTCACATATATGTTATATGGTGCAACCAGCATTCCATTCTTGATGTAAAAGCCTTTAAGAAAATTCTTTATTAGGCAAACCACTTAACATTTATGACTTTTAACCTTAACTCCTTAAACAAATTTCAATTTGATTATTTAAATTCTCTATTTTCTTCTTTTTATTTTCCAGAAAAACTCAAAATGCTCGATATAACACGTGATAAACCAGTTAAAATAGCTGTCAAAGTTGCCGTTCCTGTTCGTGATCATCCAAAGGTACATATCTCCCCACAATTTAATCCTTAAAAACGATATCATTTTAAAACAATTTTCCAAGGAAAAAATAAAATTTGAATTCTGTTTTGTGTGTTCTTTTCTTTTTTAAGTTCAATTTTGTTGGCAAACTACTCGGTCCTAAAGGCAATTCTATGAAACGCCTTCAGGAAGACACAATGTGCAAAATGGCAGTACTCGGTCGGGGCTCGATGAGAGATCGAAAAAAAGAAGAAGAATTACGTGCCAGTGGGGATAGTCGTTATGCACATCTTTTTGAGGACCTCCATGTGGAAATTTCAACATTTGCAGCCCCTGCTGAAGCACACGCTAGAATTGCCTATGCGTTGGCGGAGGTACGACGGTTTTTGGTTCCGGTGAGTACGCAGGAAAAGAGAGATATCTTCGTTATGCCTTTTGTTTTGTATATCTTCATATATTAGTATGCGTATGAATTGGAATGAAATGAACGCTTGCGTTATGGAGTCAGGTTCGGATCAAGGATAATGAAATTTTAGAAGGGGGTTGTTTTCCTCTTTTTTCTTAAAGAAAACTTTGTCGTTATGTTTTTCGCCAACAGCATTTACAAATAAAAGTTCAATGTGACACCATTAAATAAACCTGAGAGACTTCTTTTGGAATTATGAAGATGGGGATGATACCCCCCCTAGAAACCCGCATCTGACTACCTACATATGTGATGTGGAGAGGAACAAAAAAATCCAATCAACTTCAAATTGTATCTGTATATCGTTGTTGTTAAAATGTCAATTAAGGATGTGAGCATAGGCGGAATTTTTGGAAAACGTGTGGTGTGCGGTTGACAAATAAAATACTCCCTAAAACCAAAAGCAATTTCGTGACAATATTGTCGAGGAACTCCAAAATGTCTCTGACAGGCAGACAAAAAATTGTTGTTTTTGTGCCGATGATGGGGGGACGATTCATTTTATGAGGATGATTGCAGATGTTTTAGGATATTTTTTCGTTTCGTGTCGTTTTAACTTTCTTTACTCACTCACTCAATTTTCTCACTCCTTGAAAATGCCACAAATGAGTTCATCAGAGTATCTGTCAGGGGAGCAATTCGAGATGTTTTTGTTCGTGCAAATAAATATGAAGATACTTTTTTTTCCACGACATATGTAAGTGAATTTTTTAAGATTTCATTTCCTATCGCCTGAAGAATAATAAGGGTGAGAAGGTGGGAGCTAGATAGAAGCTGTGATGCTTAAAGAGTAAGAAAAAATATTAAATGACTCCTTAAAATTTGATATACTTTTCGTTATAAATATATAGGAACTCTTTGAGTTGGGTAGCTCGTACCTACTGCCTAATATAAGTTGTGCCCTCGTGTAGACAAAGTAAATATTTTTTAAAAACATTCTGCTTGCCTTATAGAAACATTTAGGGGAGTCTTTTGAAGTGATTTCAATTTACCTTTCGTCTAATATTTTTTCTTACTTTGTTTGTGTGTAATAAATTTTGTGACAAGGAGTCAATTTCCTTATGATAAATATATTTTTTGATTGAGAAGGGTGTAAGGTAGAAAACATTTAACACCACACATTTTTTTAAACTCATTCTGCAAATAGAAGCTTGATAGTAGAAAAATATGACAAGAAATTGTTTGCCATTTAATTTCACATCTTATGTTGAAAATTTAAAGAAATTTAATACATTTACTTTAAGTCGACTATAGTTAAAGTCAGTAGGAATAAAGTAAAACATTTCGAAAGCCACATATAGGTAGGAAGGTAGATATGGCGATCTCAAGGCAACCTAGCCTGAGATCCAATTAGCGCTGTAGTGCGTCGTTTTGATACCAAAAACTCGTTTGACCTTTGATTGAAAGGGATAGATTGATAGAGAAGCTTCATAGCAATTAAGTAAGAGCCACTTTGTCGCATTGAGAAAAAATATTAGGTCTCTAAGCTTTGTCTCAGATAGCTCATAAAGTTCTTGAAAGAATGCTTTTCCAAAGTATTTCATTCTAGTGTTTGCCAAAGCAGGACATTTGCAGAGGAAATGGATTATCGGTACAGCTTCGGCAAAAGGTGTTGTAAGAGATATCCAACTTCTCTGCATGAACTCCTATAGGCCAATGTCCCGTACAAACCGCAACAATCCTGGCTATGTCTTGACTTGGCCTGCATAGAAGATCGTTTGTACGGGTTTTGTTATAGGTGGGTCATATCTTCCTAGATATAATGTCGTTGGGTAAATTGCTCCACCTTCGGTCCGATTCAGTTTGGTAGATAGAAAAGATTTTACCCTTCATAGCACCAAGAGGAATGTTAACCATTTACGCAAGTGAGGTATGAAGGGCCAATCCTTGCCTGGCTAGCTCGTCAGCCCGTTCATTTCCCACGATACCATTATGGCCCAGAACACAGATCAGGGTGACACCTTTCCTGCAGCATATTAGGCTGGTCACAGCAACGCTATGAAATTGATTTCCTCAGATATTATCTCGGTAGACACTGACTACAGCACTCCTACATTGAACTTTACTAAGGGTTTTAAGGTTATTTTCCCATCGAGAGAAGATTGGGAGGATGACATCATGTCGATAGGTTTCGACACAACCATCTTTACTGACGGCTTAAAGATGGAGTGCGGAGTTGGTTCTGGGATCTTTTCTGAGTCCCTAAATATGCAGTTGAATCAAATGGGTTTTCCATGAAATTATATCTTTAACCTAAGACCTAACTTGTCTAAAGCATACAACCGTATTCTAAGAAAAAAATTGCATTGCACGTTTAAAAAATTTTATAAATTAATTTCTATGAAATGCTTTCTTTTTACGTCACTAACATTTTCTAAAATGTACCCTTAGTCTGGTGCAAAACGAAACAATTTAAGACTGGTTGACAACTCATCCAAAACTATGTTTTGGATTATCTACCTTCCGAAAAATATTTCCTATTAAAAACAAAGTTTTAAAGTGGAAGCAAAAGCAATATGACATAACCTTAAGAAAAAAAATGGCTGGAATGCGACTTACATAACTTTAAATATGTGGCTGGCTGTCGATATTTCTAAAAGCCTTACCAAATATTAAAAACAAAACTTTTTATAAGATACAAAATTTAATTTGAATATATTTTGTTTGTTTTCAAGATTTGATTATATTTGAGAAATTCTGAATATTGAATATTTTGATAAGTTTTATTCATTATCAGTTGTTTTTTTTTTAGAAATATTTTATTCGAAGGCCAGTTCTTACCAATTTTACCACTTCTTTAGCATTTTTTTAAGGTAATCATTTATTTTAAAAAAATTTGAAGATTGGATTTTACGTAGAAAGATTATTTTAATAATATTTTATATAAAATGAAATAATTTGAAAGTCCTTAACCCTCGAAATATTCATGTCGAAAATAAGTTTGCCAATGGCTTCACGATAGCGAGAACACTATTTGGAATTTGAAAAAAAAATACCATATACCAATTCTGACTATTGACGAATCCACTGATGTGAAAATGTGCCTCATCACTAAAGATGATTTTCTTCAAAAATTGATCACCCACTGTTGACATTTCTTGTCACCATTCTGACCATTGACATTGCTTGAAATTGACAAGAAGCTTTAGTTCTTTACGTTTAGGTGTGGTTTACATACAACATCGGCTCTTAAAATTTAACCACTCTTTTAAAAATTATTTCATACCTGGATCAAGATTTTAACCCACAATTCAGTCTTGAGGTTTAACCATGGCATTTAAAAACAATACAAAATACATAAAGGAATGTTCAAATGTCAATTTGGCAGTGACATGATCAATAGAAAACTGTAACTGATCTGATAACCCGTTTTTAACCAAATTTCGGGGTTTGTAAACAGATTCAGTAATTTTTTCACAAACTGTAAATATAATTCAATAAGAAGCTTGTAATTCTGAAGTTATGAAGCATTAACGAAGATTATAACAATTTTTTTTTTCATTTTGGTCATTTGAAGGGTGTTTTAAATTTTAAATGATGGATTAAGTAGAAAAGTCCATGCTTAATCAAGGTTTAGAATTTATGCAGGTAGAAAAAATATCACATAAGTACTGCAATTTTAATTTAGTAATACGTCTAGTTATACAATGATTTGATTTTCGAATTAATCTGGAACATTAACCGAGCTTTAACTAAGCTTCAAGCTTTTAAAAATACTTAACCAAAATTTTCTTGAGAAAAAAGTCTAGTTTTCTTTTGAAATATGATCTGAAGTTTAAGTCCAAAAACAACTTATTTTGGTATGAAGTTTAAGCTTCATGTCACACAACTTATATTAAATTCAAGTGTTACTTTTTTAATGATTAGATCCATAGTTAACATTTTTAAATCATTTACGAGTATATAAAAAATGTAAACCATAATCTAGAAAATTGTATTGAGTTTTATGATAAGAACAATTTGATAAGAAACTACAACTGGGATTTGGTGGAAAGGCTACATAAACAATAATTTGATCATCAAGATCGTAATGCGGGTTGAAGTTAGTTTAAGAGTGTAAAAGTTATATTTGATTAAGAATTTTAGATAAATAATGGTTTTACCAAGGTTCTGCCATTTAACAGCTTAAACCATTTGATTATTATAAAATATTTTGGCCCGTGAATCAAATTTAAACCCTCTGATTTTGTTTCATTTCGCAAAGTGCAACTATTAAGTATTCAAAGTTCCAAATTGAGAAAGTGCTATAAGTTTACCAATGAATAATATGAGTTTTAACATTTTAAACCATTGATTTTCGTCTGTTAACTAACTCTTAGTAAAAGTTTTGTTTAGGTTTCTATTTTTTGTAAAATAAACAGTCACTTCGGTTTCTACAAAATATCAAATACGTTATTGTTTGACTCATAAAATAATTTTGGAGATAATATTATTTCGTTTTGACCAAACATTCCATGTGAAAAATATTTCTTTTCAGTGTTTTTGATTAAAAAAAAGAAATATTTTAGTTGAACTTATTTAAAAGTGTAATTCGGTTTGAATAAAAGGTATTTGGAGCCAACAGAATAAAGAATTTTATTTTACAGTTTCCATAGGAAGTTATATGATTTGATAAATTAAAAATTTTGACATTTTTCGAATTTTCAAGGTCCCTAGAGTCAAAATAAAAGATTTTTAGAAAGATATCTGTGCGTAAGTGTACACGTACGTTCGTAAGTCCGTACGTTCGAGACGTTAAACCAGTAGAGATATCGACTTCAAATAAAATTTTGTTATACAGATAATAATGCAGAAAGGTGCAGAAAAAGCTCTCAATAAAATTGCGTAGGTGGTTTTTTTTACCATAGAAGTTTGCAAAAAAGGTGTAAATTTTGGTTAACCCAAAATATCTCACGAACCAATAACTCTACAGGCTTGAATTTAATTTTATGTAACATATTGCAACTTGATACCAAATAAGTATATTTTTTGAAAAAAATGGTTTTTTATATATCAAAAAAAAAATTGTCACCTCGAAAATTTTACAAATAAAATATTATTTTATTCCCAAAACAATTTTGTGCAACGAAAAGTAACGTTTTAAACATCTGGTAAAATTTTAAGCAAATCAAATTGACAGTGTTTTTGTAAAAAATAAAAACCTAAAAAAAACATTACTCAAACTTGGTAAAAACTGAATTTCGACTCAAATATCTTTTAAAAACTTTGAGGCCTTAACCTAATTTTATTTTATGAAAAATATTGTTTTTAACATTTAGTAAAATTTTTTGAAAAATCAAATTGAAAGTTTAACAAAATATAAAAACCTAAAAAAAGCATTTCTAAAAGTTCGTAAAAATTGATTTTCGACTCTTTGATTATGGCTTCACACTTCTTTTATGTTATAAGAAATAGACGGCTTTTTTGTACAAAAATTGAAACTTAATATGTAACAAAAGTGTCCAAAAATTAATTTTCGATAAAAATATCTTTTTACAAAAATTTGACATCATGGCTTTTTACTTATAAGAAATATTGTTTTCAATATTCGATAAAATTCGAGAAAAATCAAATAGACAGTTTTTTTTAACAAAAAATAAAAACCTAAACAAAACAATTAATAGAAGTTGGTTAAAATTTACTTTCGACTCAAATAGCTTTTCAAAAATTAAAAATATTGTCGTCAAACGTTTTCTTATTTCACAGAAAGCATTGTTTTCGATATTCAGTAGTTTTTTTTATAAACATCCATAACAGTCTGTTTTTTCATATACAAAATTAAATTTACAAAAAATAGTAAGAAAATTTGGTAAAAATTGATGTTCGGTTCTTCATATCTCTTAAATTAATTGCATCCAATTTATAAAAAATTAAGAAATGCCACTAAAATTGGTAAAAATTTGTGCTTTAATCAGACTAAATAAACGACAACCAATTTTACAGTTAAAATTTGGAAGTTCTAAGTTGAAAACCCTTTACTTTACTCCACTAGTGAAAATTAGTATCAGTAAAATAAGATTATACCCTTCTTAGAGGCATACCACTTATGAAATCAAAGCTTTATTGATTTGTTTTTATTATAACCGACTTTTTTCACTCCTTTAATTCAATCTTACTGCCAGTTTTTCGGTACAAGATTAAGGTTAAACCTCTTATATCACATCATTTGTTGAATAACACAACCTTGTTCAATTTTTTGTCAATTCTGCAAAGTTGTTTGTTAAATAAACTTTGAAATCAAAAATGCCTTTAAAATTCCAGGAATATGTCGTTTATTTCGATAATTATTCATTTATAAAATTCTAACCTTTTACACAATTTAAACGGATTCATATAAGAAGCCACAGATTTATTTTAAGCCAAGTTAGTTAGTGACAAAAACATCAACCGTTTTATTAACTATTATTAAGAAGTTTAATGTTATAAAAACAATTTTGTTTCAATAATCATTCAAATATGAACAAAAGGTGTTCAGTGTACTCCTTAGCAGATATGAAACAAGTTAAAACAGAACTCTTTTCTTTTTACATTGTTTATTCTTTCACGCTTAATTTAAGGATTTCATTTTAACAACATTTCATAGTATCTATCTACTATACATTAAATAATTTTCAAATCAATCGGTTCACATTTGTGGTATAAAATTCATAGAAATTGAAGAAATTGAATTGAATCCTAATAGTTTAGAATTCTTAGTAAAACATTCAAATGTCATTTGTTTCATTTAACCACGATATCAAATATATTGGAATTATCAATTGCCTCCCGAATAAGTTTGACAAAAAGTATTAGTTAAATTGTGTATAAAATATTTGAATTCTAATTAATGAGTTAAAATATCAAAACACATTTTACGACGTGTTCAAAGTTCAATTGAATACAAAATTCGCTATAGAAAATTTATTTTCCAAGAAATGGATTTTAGTTTAACGATTGTAAAAAATTGTACTGATATAATTTCTATGTTGCTGATACTTCCAAGAAACTTAATTCATAATTAATGTGAACAAGGTATTTAAACTAAACGGCTAAGAATACAACAATTAACTTTATTTTTCGGAGAATGAAAATAGTGTAAGGACTCAATAGAGCATTTTAAATTTGGTTCCCAAGGGAGCATTATAATTCATTTAATTGCTCCTGAATAACTCATTGGAAAGGTTGATTATATTTTAATTGCTACTTCCAGGGATTTCAAGAATATTTTTTTTATTTTAGAATATTGACAAAATCACAGGTATTTACCATCGAGGAAAATATGAATTATTATTTAAAGTAAATTAAAATGTTAAGAAATTTAGAGGGATATATTACTAAGTTCTCTAATATAAGAATGTAATTAACTATCTAAAAATATATATATTGTTAGATACTTATAATTTATTATAAGGCTTAATTTTTTAATGGAACTACTTAGTGAACACCTTATAGGGCTTCTACGACATATTTGAAGCACACGCCTATAAGAAGTGGTTTACCCGGCTCCCCGTCCTTTTTGGGTTGGATTTTTTGCCGTCGGAGTGACTTTCTGACCACGTAAAAATCTCCTAGTTTCGAAGCACCAACAAACCTCGGATACGGACGAATTTACTGTTGACAACCCAAGCAAACGAAATCAGGACAACGAACTTCGAATCTGTACGTAGAATGTTAGGTTGCTTAACAGACCACGTGCTGCCGAACAATTAGCGGAAGCCCTAAACTGCTGCAAGGCAGATATTACAGCCATCCAAGAAGTGCGATGGGATGGACCGGGCAAACGCAAACTAAAAGACTGCGATATCTACTACGGCGACTGCTACCGAGAACAAAGACAGCGTCTATTTGGGTGTGGATTTGTTGTTGGAACTAGGCTCAGGCAAAAAGTCTTGAGTTTCAACAGTGTGAGCGAGCGCATCACGACAATCCGCATCAAGGCTAAATTCGCCAACATAAGCCTAATATGCGCGCATGCCCCAACAGAGGAGAAAGATGAAGACACCAAAGACATATTCTTCGAGCCCTTTGACAAGACATATGAGCAGTGCCCTGGCTATAACGTTAAAATTGTCTTAGGAGATTTTAACGTCAAGTTAGGAAGAGAAGACATCTTTGGGGCACAATCGGGAAAAACAGCCTGCACGACACCACCACCGACAACGGATTCAGGCTGATCGATTTTGCTGCGGGGTGAGACGTTCTGGTAGCTAGTTCGTAGTCCACACATCTCAATATCCACTAGGGGACATGGAAATCTCCTGATCAAACAACTGTCAACCAGGTTGACCACGTTGCGATCGACTCACGACACTTCTCCAGTATACAGGATACCCGAACATTCCGAGGGGCCAACATTGACTCGGACCACTTCCTCGTTATAGCCAAGGTACGTCTACGGATATCCCGATCCAAGCCAAAACAAGGAAGTTTTGTCAAAAGATTCGACGTTAGACGGCTACAATCGCAAGACACTGCCATGTCCTTTTCCGATCGAGTCTTCTAATAACCTCTTAAGGAGTCCTATGCTGCCTGAGCATGAGAAGCGCGATCGAGGAGATAGAGGGATGTCACAACACGAATGAGGTTCGTAAATTTTACCAAAAGGTAAAAAAAACTCCCAAGGGTACCAGCTACGAACCGAAGCCTGTAAGGACGATCAGGAGGACATCGTACAAGAACCGCAGTCTTTGTTGAGAATATAGAATGACCACTACTCCAAATTATATAACGGCGATGATGAACCGAATTCCGCTGTTAGGGAGATAAAATCACTCAGCCTAGTCGACGAAGATCAACAATTCCGCCTTCCCGACCCCGAAGAAGTGAAGATAGCTACATATTATATGTAAACTGAAATCAAAAAAACAGCTGGAGCTGACGGCATCGCTACCGAACTATTCAAAGCAGCAGGCGATGACTTGGTACGGAGCATGCACCAACTCATCTGCAAAAAATAGTCGAAAGAAAACATGCCTGATGAGTAGAATCTCAGCATAGTTTTCCCGATATATAAAAATGGAGACCCACCAAACTGCACCAACTACAAGAGCATCAGTCTCCTTTAAAATCCTTTCCGTACGCCGTATAATGTGAACGTCTGAAGCCATTCGTCAACAACCTAATATGTTCATATCAATGTGGCTTCAGACCAGGATAGTCCAAATCGATACCCACCATCTTTTAATCTATTTTAAAGCCGCGTATAGGGAAGCATCCATAGGGAAGAACCCTACAGAGCAATGTCTAGTCTTGGCATCCCTGTCAAACTTATCCGATTGTTCAGAATGACGATGGAGAGCAAAACTCAACCGTCAACACTAGAGGCGCAATCTTCCAAAGGTCCATCCGAAGATATTGACCTAATTTTAATATCAAAGCGTTATGTCAGTTTAGCGTTTTTGAGCATTACGACGGAAGCGAAGAAGTTATGGGTTAGTAAGCTAAGGGTTGAAGGTTAAGTATATACTCTCACCAAAAAAGGATATTGAACGACGAAGCCGTGGACAAAACGTCACCATGGACAACTCTTACTTTAAGGTAGCTACGGACTTTGTCTACCTTGGCATCGTTATACATTCAGGTAACGACACAGCTCTGAAATCAAGCGAAGAATAACTCTTGCAAATCGCTGTTTCTTTGGACTAAGAAGGCAATTGAGTAGAAAAGTCCTCTTTACAGCATCTGAAATCACTATCTCAAAGACACTCATCATCGCGGACCAAGCTGGCTTGAGACGCATGTTGGTTGAGGTCCAAGTCCACCCTGAACTGTAGCGCCACCTTAAGTTAGTAAGTACCTTCAGGGATAATCTAATTCTCAGTGGCTTTACCCTCGATTCTTCTTCCTCTTATATAAATTACTGGATATGTATATTGTACATCCCCCGCATCACACAAGTCTATCTATCAATTAAAAAATATTACATTAAGTCCCCTCTCGCCTCTCTATCCTCGTCCTGGAGGTAGGTACCCTTATCTTCATCATCATCTAATGTCAATTAAAAGAGAGCACTTAAATATTACATTTTTCTTTTACGATGAATATGATGGTGTTTTTTTTTTCTTCCTTTTGGTTTTCATGATATATTTTTTCATCTTAATTTTATTTGCATATTATTTTTCTTTTTTCTGGTCACATTCTTCATAACACAAAAATTCTTATGGAGTTATGGAGCCCAGAGCAGAAGCGTTATGATTTGATTTTACGCGTCACACCTGCTGTCAACTGTGAGCTCAGCCTTAAGCAGAACCACACCGCAAAAAACCTAAGTATATTAAAAATTTTGTATTTTTATTTTCAATTTTTTTTTTACTACATCAAATAGATAAACGGAGAGGGAGGGGGAAAGAGCCTGAAGAGCGATTAAATAAAAATGATGAAAATAAAATTTCTAACGAAAAAAAAAAGAAGTGAAATTCCATTAACCACCGACCGAAAAACAGTGAACTGTGTATAGTGTGTATTGCCTTGGGTTTGAAAGTCAAACACGATTCTTTAATTATGTAGTTCAGGAAGTAAATGTGTCATGAAGAGGACGATAACGATACGACTACGACGATGGTGATGATGACGACGGTGAAGATGATTATGATGATGATGATGCTTCGGTCTCGAAGAGGGGAAGTCAAATAAGTACATAGCCAAACTCAACTCACTTTAGTTTTATTGCCACCCCTGGAATAACATACTCTATACATACAGTTATATTCTTAAGAACATAGAGTGTTATGACCAGGGATGTTATATTGTTTTTAAATTATTGTATTTTTGGCTAAAAACTGTCTTTTCTCCTTCAATATTTTCAAAGAGATTGTTGTAAGCAATTTTTGTAAGTTATACTTACTTATACTTACTAATCTACGTATTAGTAAGAGGAATGTAAAAAAAATGTACTAACTTCGACTGAGTGGCTGAGAACCTTATTTTTTGTAAATAGCTTCTTTTATGTTTTCTTAAAATTAGCCTGAACTTGGAGTGCAGTAAAAATATACATCTATGGACAAAGAAATGGCACAGTTATGATGTTTTTTAAGGGGATTTAATTTAGTTTATACTTATGAACTCGAAACATTTGGATTTGTATGTCAGAACTTCTTAAAATTAATAAGGGTTCTTCTAGATATACATTTAAAATTATGAGCTTTAACTCGATTTTTACTGGCAAATACTCAAAGGGAAACGGTTACATGGTATTTTTAAAAATATTGGGATATCAGAATTTATCAATTCTGCCATCAATCCTCACCAGTGGATCCACTTCGTACCACGAAAATGTTTCACAGACCATCAAGTTGACCCCTCTCTGTTTTACAGTCATAAAAATGTAATTGTCGTTGTATACTTGGCACTTTGGGCGAGCAACAAATGTTTTCCCATCTGGACCAATTCGATCATCTTTGGTTTCGTCACTCCAAAGCTCTCTCTTCCAAAACTGCACGGTTTTGTTATAAAAGGGTCTTAGCAAAAGTTAAACGAACTTTGATAATCTTCTTGGAAAGTAACTGTTTTTTCCTGCTCGCACTTCCAGACAACAAATCAATCTGCTTTAAACATCAATACCAACATTTTATACAATTATTATAAATGTACATTGTGCAATGTACATGGTATATATTTTTGGAAAAATTATTTCTATTACAAAACCAAATTTACGGCAAGATAATTTTGTACAAGTGACATTTTCAATGCGTGAATTCATTTTTGACAACTCATATTTATTAAGTGGGGCTGGCTTCGAGACGAGACCTGACGAGACTTGTGCAAGTCTCGCCTCAGTTTCATCAAATTCAAAAAAATTCAGTCTCGTCATTGCATCGGGTTTTCTTTCATATGACGGAGTCTCGTATCGGTCTCGCTTTTTTCTCCTCAGATATTTCTTTGGTAGTGTCGTCTCATATCTTCTCGCCACGCTAGTCTATTCTAATGATTTGAATAATTTGATTTGTCTGTTTAAAATTAAAAAAAAAATCTAATTTAAAAAATTTAAACATTGTTGAATGATTATTTAGGGTAAAATTTGCCATCGGATGTTATTGTTATCGAATGTCCTTGATTCAAGAAGGATCACGAATAACGATGGCCCAAAATGTAGGGGCATTCAAAATGCAAATATAAAATATGTTTGGAATTTTTCAATGACCTTAATATTACACAAAGAAAATCCGTAGCCACTGAGAAATGCAGTTCTTAAATCAAAGTACAAAGTACATAAATATATGAGTGTGATAAGTAATAAAATGATTGTAAAATCTTCAATTAAATATAAAGTTATGTACATAACGTAAAGCTTTATACAAATACAAACGTTTGTTGCCAATTCGGATTGGGAGCACTAACACGACAAATGTTTGCATTTTTCTTTTATCTAGAAAAAGAATATAAAAGCTGAAAAGACCGACGAGACTCCCGACAAATTCAGATCGTCTCCTCCTCTGTTTAACGAAACAACACCTATACTAGTCCCGACTTCACTTTTTCAAATTCAATACAAACAAAAATTGAGAATAAGGTTAAGTGCATCTTTTTTATTGTAAATTATAGTGAAAAGAGAAAAAATTCAAACTTTTTTGTTTAAATGAAATTTTTGGCATAAAACAGGAATATTCGAAAACGTAACGATTAAATTAATGGTAAGATTTTTGTTTTTGATTAACTAACAGTAAACAATTCCAAACCAAATTCTGTTTCACAAATAATATGTAACAAACTAACTTTTTTCACTATATCAACCTAGTCGAGCCATAAGTTCTGTCACATTTTAAAAACGCAATAAACAAAAGTCAACTGAATATTTTACGATCAGATTTATTTTATACGTTAGTATATACAATACAAGTTTGACGAATGAAAATTGTTTATTTAAAATGCCCGCCTCGAGCTTTAACCGCTTTAGACGGCTTAGCCATTGTTCTATAGCGCCACGCACTCTTTCGGTAGGAATCGACGACGCACGCCGCTATTAAAAGGGCTCGCTTCAGTCCATCCCAGTTTCCATGGGGAGTCTTATAAGGCAAGTTCTTTAACTCTGACCACTAACTGTAGCCCAAAGGATTCAAATCTTAACTGCCTGATAGCTAATCCGAAGAGGTGATACAATCAGGAGAACAACACCTTCGGGAAAATTTCCCTAGTAGACTTTTGCTCCGATTTTAACACCTTTTTCGCAAAAATTCAGTGATGTAACGCTTTGATACGATACCGTCCAACAAACTATAACAAAAGGGGGGTGGTGTTCACGCTGAAAAACTTTCCTTTCTTCTTTAGACGAAGTGTTATAAAGCTTATCATTTTGTTTATTAAAAATATCATATTTCGATACCCATTTCTCGCGTGCCACTGCACCAATAGCTTTTTTTTCGTCATGTTAGGAGTTAAAAAATGTCCTGTTGATTGACTATAGGCTTCCAAGTGGAGATCCTCCCAAATGAGCCTTGGCATCGTTCTAGCGGATACATCCAACTTCCTGGATATAATCTTTTGCTTACGAAGAGGATTTCTGCCAATTCATTCACGCACAGCCTTAACTTTCCCAGTTGTTCGAGCGACGACGCGTAGACGAATACTTTTTGGTATCTACTCTATTTCTGAAAGTTTATCAAAACGTTTTAAAGATCGAAAACAAACATTTGTGATATACCGAGTGGTTTTAGAAACTCAACAATTTGATTTGAATTTTGGAGGCACTTAAGTGATGCGATTATCGCAACACAATTTTGTTGGAGCCTTACTCCAAGTTAAGCAGTATTTTTTTTAATTCTGAAATGTAAATCTTAAAACTTATTAAATAAAACTAATATTGCACCCAATAAACAGAGTCTTTTTTAACATGATTAAGGTCTATAACAAAAATCTTCTTATTAAGATGCAATGCCTCAGAAAAAGTTCAACTCGAACAATGATTTACGAAAGCTTGTAAATATTAACGGTAATTTTCTATATATTATTCTTTCCCCATCCCACTTATTACCCTCTTAACAACCCCACTACACTAGACCATTTCTTTAATAAATAGGACGGGATTGTTATTCAAACTGTAGTGCTAAATAAATTAAGCTCTGATCACGTGCCTATATGCATTAGTACATTTTTACTGCCTTAGAACAGACTTCAAAAATGCCAATTGGACTATTTTTAAAAGCCAATTGAGTTCAAAACGAAGAAATGTTCCTTATTTTCATTCCGATACATCCATTTCAGAAATTGATCAAAAATTTTCATTGTTGTAGAAAGTGCTGAACAATCTATTAATTTGAAACAAATAAGG